>NC_134492.1:35293749-35534915 GCF_040206685.1 Ascaphus truei | reverse complement strand
ATTTCCATGACCATGCAACGCCATGGGCAGTCATGTTGTCATGGCAACGCGTCGCCATGTGACGTCGCAGCGTCATTTGATGCCGCAATGCTGCAGGAGGAGGAGGGCGGCGCAAAGGAGAAGGTGAGAGCCCCCACGCTCTCCCCCCGGCAATCAGTGGGGAAGAGAGCGGGGCCTCTGCATTCCACAGCGTTGTCTGTTTTTAAACACCAAAATGGAGCATAATGAAAGCTTACACAGGTATTTAAGTAGTTCAGATTCACCAAGTAAGAAACTACAAAAATAATTATACTGCGAGCAGTTTTTTATTGGGTAAAATATCTCCCTGACCTCCTGTTTCTCTCCTGTGCTTGCACCTTGCTAAGAGAATGCAGGAGGGGGAGGGTAGCATGAATATTTGAATTCAAAATATAATTGTATTTTGTATTGTTATGTACACCATATATTGGTGTTTTTTTGGGGGGGGAGGGTATTTGGAGTTCTATAGTCTTGTTTATGAGTAAAAAATATTTGAATTATATGTAAAAGTGGGAAAATGATATGCAGGGTGGGATTCGACTCTAATAAACTTTCCTTAATGCAGAGTTTGAGGGTGGTGCTTAGCAGAAGGTATAACAAGCTGCTTTAAGCATTTACCAGCCAGTCAGATCCCAGGGTCTTGTTGGGTGCAGACCTCGCTGTGGGACTTGCTATTAATAACAAACTACCTCTAATTGCAGATTTCGTTTTACTTTCGTTCCTGTATACACTGTATACGCTGAAGAAGAAGATATATTTCCCTTTTTTTCAATGAATATAAAAGGAAGTCTATATCTGTGTGTTGAACTCTGGGCATTATTGTATGGAAAACTCACATTTAAGTCAATGGAAGTTTCTGTGTGGCCCCATCAGCACTATCGCACTGTAGTGATTTACTGTCATATCTTCCTCATTAATGATTCCAGGTCGGCCTGGGCTCCCTTTCCTGCGCTCCCGCTCCTGCAGTGAATGGTCTTAACAAATGACACTTTCCCCCCTCCCCCCCTCGCTGGCCTGTAGCTCAGGTAAAGACTAGTCCTATGAAAGCTATGGGCAAGCCTGAATAATTCATGTCACAGAGGTGTATGTATAAAGGCAGAACTGCTGCAATTCTGGGGCAAAATAATTGCTCCACATGTATTAAACAAAAACAAATCCCATTAAAATCAATAGGATTTTTTGTTAAATGTATCTATTGCAGGTTTTTTTGCCAAGGAATAAGCACTACTTTTGCCTTAATACGTAGACCTGCAAGAACCTGAAAAGCATTGCACAGCCATGCAATGCAGGCCCTTAAACGGCATTGCTGCGCATGGGGATCATATCTGATTAAAAGAGGCCCTCACATGAATCTGTTTCCTCCTCTTAAAGGTGTTTTACCCCCTAGCTCTAGCAACTGAGTAAGTCACCGGTTTCCATAGCAACAGAAGTATCTGCAGTGGGGCCCTCTGTTCCTACACCTGCCTCTTTTTTTATTCTTTGCTTTCTTTCGTGTTGAATGGCTTACTGTTGAAAGATGAGGACTCATAGCGAGGGGAGCCCGAGGTCTGTCAGCAAAGCCTTTCAGAACGTGTCCTCCTGTGTTAGGCAGCTGTGGACGGCAGGCACTCAGGTTTCCCCCACAAATTCCTAACACTGTCTAAAACCTGATTCTATGGAGTTTGTTTGGCTGGTGCTGAGAGGTCTGCACAAGCCATTAAATTAAAAAAAGATTAAAGACCAAGCCAAGGGAGATGTGTATTAAGGGTGGTCAATGGGCAGCACGATGTCACGTTGACACTTAGGCCAGGTCCCCACTGGCTGCTGCAGCGAGCGCTATGGCGTGCGCTGCAGGGACAAGAACCGCCCCTCAATGGGGCCGGGCCCGCCAGATTTGTCTGAAGACAGGAAAACTGTGTTCAGGACTAGCGACAGAGTGCTGGCCACGCCCCCCAGCGGTTCAGCCAATGAGGGCGAACCTGCTGGGTGACATCATGGCTGTGCCCCCGCCATGTCCCCCCACCCCTCCCCGTCTTGACACCTGCAGCACTGCACAGACCGAGGGCGTAGTCTTAGGCTAAGGCCCCGCTGCCTCAGACCACACACCCGCACTGCAGACAGGCGGCGCGTGGAGAGGCACTTGACCGCTATCTGCGGTCTGTATGGAGCGGGAGCAGCGGCCGGGGGGGCGTGGTTTGAGCGGAGGGCTGCAGCGGGGGTCTCCCGGGCTGCAGGAGGGACCCCCCACATGCCCTCTGCTGCTCTCTGGGCTACTCCCCCCCCCTCCACATGCCCTCTGCAGCTCCCGTCCGATCCCCCCCCCCCCCTCCAGTGGATGGCTGCAGCGGGGGTCGGTCTCCCGGGCTGCAGGAGGGTGCTGCTGCCGGCTGGAAGGTAAGCAGCTCCCCCCCCCCCCCCACACATGCCCTCCTCCGTGCTGATCCCTCCCTCCGTCGGTCCGTCCCTCCTCCAACACACACACACATATACACATACACACACACACACACGCTTCACCCCCTACCTTTTGGAGGTGGGGGAAGCTCTGACAGCTCCAGCCCCCACCGCTGATAGGCTCATCAGCGCACCACGTGACGCGTCACCGCTCGGGATCGCAATTCTCTTGCATCACCTGCCGGCTGACGCATCACCGCGTGTAGTGAGCCATGCAGCGAGGGGGAACTGGGACCGGCTTGGGAGGATACCCCGTCTGGTGAGTAACGTGCACGCGGCCGCGTGCGCTGCCGGACGCAGCGGGACCAAAGCCTTAGAGTGGATTTGCAGTTGCATCTCTTCCTCAGTGTGCAAAGGTTCTTGGGACACATTTACTCTACTTATGCGAGTGAGACATTTTGGGGTGGGGGTCTCTTAAGGACCTGTGAGAGGAGGACGTATTCAGCTCAATATTTTATTGGAACGTATTGATGTTTGGGTCTGGGAGTTCTTTTCTCTTTAAATTATGCCAGCGTAAATGGATATTGAAGAAAATTCTTGTACCACATCAAAGAGCAGATTGCACCAAATTCATGTATATTCCCCACCAGAAGGAGTTGCATTACTGGATCTAACCCATCCAGTGAGCAATGGTTTTAATTTCCACCTGCAGTGGACTCCTGAGGTCCAATTGTACATCCTGATTATAAAAGCAATAACATATTTATAAAGCATTTTTTAATTTCAAAATGCTTTACATTTATATTTGTGCGCTAAAACACATTTACTGTATATTAGTCATTTTTGCTTAGCAGTGTCCATAGGTGAGAAATGAAAAATGCTCTTCATTGTTCAATGTTGTTCAATTACAGCTGAAGGATATAAGGAGCAAGAAGTAAAGCAGAATGACTCACTGCACTTTAAAACAAAATTGTATTTTCTTCTTTTAATATATGCAGCATTTGATTACCTTTAATAAAAACGAATTACTTAAGCTGTCGATTCTTTGTCCTGTGATCGATCAGCAAAGATCCTGCTTTCCCTGGTTCATGTAAGGGCTAACTTTCAGCTTCAATCAATCCTCCATTCTGTGTATCTCAGCAACTACAATGTATCCTTATACTGTATTACTAAGGTAACTGTCTATTGTTACAGTTTGCAGCTCAAACTGCTGTGAACATTAGCAATCAGTAGAAGCCCTCACCTTGAGAAAGACTGCATGTGCAATTGAAACATTGGACTTTTTGGCTATGATTAAATCTTCATTTTGCTAAGACCGAGTGCCAGGATCTCCTTTTCTGCTGTGAACATTAGCAACAAATGATCACAAACAGGAAAGTGTTGCAAATATCTTACACCGCTGGGGAGGTGGGCTAACACAACTAGAATTGTACTTTTCCCAATAATTTGGATTGTGGAGGAAAATGTGTAGCTGAAGAATTCTGCAGTTCAATACCTATATACACTACCGCAGCACATGCAGCAACCATGAAGATTCTCTGCGTGGTGCCTCTCTGTGTGATGCCTTCTTTGAGTCCTTAGAAACCGTAAGCAACATAATGTCACCAACAGGTGAGATGATGTCGAGATGAGACTAAAAGGTTCATTGAAGTTCAATACATGTACCAGAGAAAAAACTGCTACTCACTATGATTAGACTAATATTTGTGTGCAACAAAGAGTGTATAAAATATAATATAAAAAAAACCCAGATCCCAATCTATCAGGCTTCCAGAGCACCCTAGCTTTGTCGAAAGCTAGGGTGTTCTGGGTGCCTGATAGATTGTGTGTTTTTTTTAATATTATATTTTATACGTGTTGTGATGAAACGCGTTGGGCTACGTTCGCCTTGCGCTATAGCCTCCCCTTACAGCTGATCAACCACCTAGAATACAGACCTGTGCCGGTCTGGATCGTGTGAGGCAAATCAGCACGTGGGACACATCGGATCCCCTCCTCCCCACCAACAGGAGGGATACATCAGTCCTGCTACCTGATGACAGAACAAATGTGCCGCAACTGTTGTTCCATTGTTAACACTGGAATCAGTGGTGGATTAAACATGTTGTCATTCATGGGCACTTACACCGGGCCACCTCCCCCTGCAGGGTCGTGGCATTAATGACGCAGCGTCACGTGACGCCGCATTTCCATGACCATGCAACGCCAGGTATATATCAGTCCTGCTACCTGCTGAGATGCAGCTACAACTCGTTTTCATCTACACTTGTACTCCCTTTTTAAAATAAATTGTTATTTTATTATGCCACAGAGATCTCTCTCTCTCTCCCTCTCTCTCTCTCCCTCTCATTACACTCTGCTCATATTACTTGACCTCTCTACAGCATTTGATACTGTGGACAACCCTCTTGTCCTTCACATTGTCCATACTATAGGTATTCGTAACAAAGCTCTATCCTGGATCTCCTCTTACCTCTCCCATCGTACTTTCAGTGTCTCTTTTGCCAACACCTCCTCCTCCTGTATCTATCTCTCTGTGGGGGTACCACACTGCTCTTTCCTGGGACCTCTTCTCTTTTCTCTTTACACACTATTTATAAATAAAGACATACATACATACGTCTGATGTATACCGCGCTTAACCTGACAGACAGAAAATCTGTATGTGAAAGATTGAAGAGTTAAATCTTTAGGAGATCACACCCTAGCTGCAAGCTATGCTAGGCTGGTGGCAATGGGCTCCTAATTGGAAAAGAACTGTTCTTTATAAAGCAGGAAGTTGCTCCCTGTCAGTGCTTCCCAGAAGCTGCTTCCCAGAAGCTGCTTCTGTGGTGTTCTGTTTGACGCCTTCCTTTGTAGGCAAAGGTGTCCTGCAGTTCCCAGGCAAATCCTTCTCAGCAACTTGCTTCTGTGGCATTCAGTGCCAGGCGTGAGGCCCAGGGGGGGCAGGGGATTTGTTTGGAGGGGCGCAGGCAGCTGCAGAGGCCCCGCGCTCTTTTTCTTTTGTTTGTTTTTAGCATGTTTTTCTATAGCGCTGCTAGTTTTCCGCAGCGCTTTACAGGGACATTTTTCAAGCACAGGTCCCTGCCCCATGGAGCTTACAATCTATTTTTTTTTTGCCCAAGGTCACAAGGAGCCAACACCAGTAATTGAACCAGGTTCCCCTACTTCAAACTCAGTGCCAGTCAGTGTCTTTACTCACTGAGCCACTCCTTCTCCCTTCTCCTCTTCCCCAAAGCATTTAAATTAAAGGCCGGGGAAACGCGCGAGGCCTCTGCAACCTCTACTTACCGAGGTTCAGCCGGCTTCTGGACGTGTGACCATAGCAACACGGCGTTAAATGGCGTCGCGGGGTCATGTGACGTCACGGTTGCCACGGTGACGTGGTGTCAAATGACGCTGCTGGTCACGTGATGTCACACAACCCTGCGGCGTCATTTGACGCCACGCGAGGTAATAAGTGGGGGGGCGACCGGCAGAGCAGGCAGGGGGGGTGCAGCATAAAAAGTTTACACGCTCCTGGTTCATGCAATCCCTCTGAGAAACATAAACATGTCTGTAGCAAGCTTGGAAACATTGACAGGGAGCAACTTCCTGCCTTTTAAAGAACAGCCCTTTTCCAATTTAGGAGCTCACTGTCAACAGCCTCGCATAGTTTACAGCCAGGGTGTGATCTCCTAAGCCTGCACAGTGAGGAATTTAACTCTTCAACTACTCACACCTTACCCTGTGCTCTCTAGCCACTCCTCCGACTGCACTTTCTTTTCTGTCTATCTAATCATTGGGATTATAAAACCAGCATACTAATCATCAACTATCCTCAATTCAATGGCAAAAGTGGGAACCATTGGAGGACATGCCCTTTTCTTATGGTAAGAGAATCAAGGGGTGAATCAGAAGCACCCTGCACCATTATTTTATGTTGGTTTAGTATAATTTGAATGCCTTAAATGTATTATGACTTACTGTAAATTAATTAAATAACTTTGCTTGAACTAATGACTCCTGGAGCTGTCTTCATATATATATATATATATATATATATATATATATATATATATATATATATATATATATATATATATATATATATATATATATATATATATATATATATATATATATACTGTATATATTATGATATTAAAAAAAGGTAACAAAAAACAAACAAGGCACATCTATACCAGTAGCATTCTACTTTTTCTTCAAAAACTCTTTAAAAAGGTCTTATGATTCAGTGGAAATTAAGTTTAGCAATCAGTGATCCGATGTAGACATATCAAAAAACATTTAAGAGTCTCCTAATGGGAGCCCAAACAGTTGGTGTCATAAAGAAATCAGAATTTCTTTTCTATAAATATCCCAGAACCTCTATATTTTATCACATTCCTAAGTTACATAAGAATATTGAACAGCCACCAGGAAGACCAATAGTCTCATGAGTGGAGTCGATGACGTCCAGTGTGCCCCAATATGTAGATTATTTTCTGCAGTCATTTGTGGTCAAATTAAAATCATATTTGAGGGCTACGCTGCACATCATCGACTCCATCTCTGGGATTCCATGGAAGTCAACTTATACTGGTATGTGGGCCACGTGTGACTGTATAAATCATCACAAGGGTTTGAAAGCAGTTGAACATTTTTTTAATTCAGATCCCAATTTTTGCAGTACACAGAAGGATTTCATTTTAAAAGCAATTAGTTTTATTTTGGAGCACAATTATTTTTTATTTGAAGATCAATATTATTTGCAAATCTGTGGAACGGCCATGGGCACCAGATTCGCCCCAAGCTAGGCTAACCTATACATGGGATTGTGGGAGGAATTGCATGTGTGGGGAGATGCGCGGCTGGGGGCGGGTCTGGTGTTCTATGGCCGTTTCATAGACGACCTTTAATTAATTTGGGATGGAGAGTTGGAGGATTTAAGGGCAATTTTGACATCATTTGACAGAAATTACATGGGTTTACGGTTCATATATGAGATGGACAAAGAAAATGCAGTTTCTGGAATTTAGAATAGATACTAATGAAAAAATTACCACAAAAATACACTTCAAACAGGTTTAGACAAACAGCTACTTACATAATAGTAGCAATCATTACAAAAAATGGCTTGAAAATATTCGCAGGGGACAGTTCTTCAGGACAGAAATTGTTCCTGGACTCTGATTTCTTGACCCAGGGTCAAACACTGGTGGACAAATTTGTAGCCAAGGGCTATGATAAGAAAAAGATGCAAGAAACATTTAAACAGGTAGGTCAAATCAATGAAAACAGCCTTCTAGATAAGTCAAGTAAGAAAACACTAGACTCGGTGTCAAGAGATAATCATTTGATAGGAAAAGAAGCCAATTAAAAAATACCAGTGTTTGTCACACAATTCAATAATGCGGCCTGGAAAATTAGATCTATTCTAAATAAACATTGGCCAATTATGTTAAATGACCCAATCTTTGGAATAAAGTTGCCCTTGAAAATACCAATAGTATTCCAAAAAGCATGTAATGTGAAAACATTGATAGCCCCAAGTAATCTAAAAAATATAAAGAATAACATCATGGTAAAGCTATAAATGGTAATTTTTCATGTGGAAAAACAAAATATTTGACATGCAAGCACCTTAATAAAACTGATCAAGTGAGATCCCACTCCAATGGTTGTATGCATCCAGTACAAGGCAGGATTAACTGTTTATCCACATTCATTGTCTATATTATTGGTTGCCTTTGTGGCTTCCAATATATAGGGCGGACAGCGCGTACCTTGAGTACGCGCTTTTTGGAACACCGCCAAATTATTATACACGGTTTACAGTCACACAGTTTATCCAGATTATATGGACAAGCATAATAAAGACCCTGCTTCGTTATTGGTAATGGGTGTTGAAGCCATTGGGTCTTCCTTACTTAGTGGTGATAGACATAAAAGGTTAAATCTTAGAGAGACAGATTGGATTTATGTACTCGATACATTCTTCCCAAAAGGTCTAAATGAGTGTATAGACATTAGCACTGTAGTTTGATTGGTTCTCCCTTTCCTGCTTATCAATTTGTTTCATAGGTCTGGTTTGAACATGCTTGGCATGTTCCCTTTGTTTTATGTTCATGGGAGGTTCTGGGTGAAGTCATAAACTACAGATTATAATATTTAGTTAGTAGTTCACATTTAATTCATCACTATTAAATTCACATTATCACAATTAATAATTAATTCTAAGTTATTAACACATAATATCCCAAATAATTTAAAACATATGTATAATAGTTAGTTTACATTTTACAGTCAAAATCTAAATTGAAAATATATATTCTTTATTAAGTATAGTCACTTAATAGTCCATGTTATCATGGCTTATTTAGTTTGCACAATTATAAGTCAATTTAATATACACAAATGGTTATTTACCTATATCACATATAATGTGTCGTTTTGTATATGATTGTTGTACAGGCATTGCTGTTTAGGTTATGATACTTGTTGACTCGTTGGTTAAGATGTTCCGGAAAGGTTTTCTTTCTTTCCCTATCTTTTCCCTCCTCTTTATCTGTATTCCATTAAATGATCATTTATTAATTTGGAATATTACACATTGACAAATCTGAAGTCAATCCTTTTCAAGATTATTATCTTGGTATAAACTTAAAATTAAATATATATATTCAGTTGACTATAGCCTCTCATGATCTTGCACATTGTTATGGTATATGTATGTAATCTTTGAGCACAACGTGCATTACAATTATAGTAATAGATATTATTGATTAGATGCTCTGTTGGTCTAAATTATATGTGTCTTTAGGGACGCGTGTATATTGATCAAGGAGATATAGTAATTGTTTGATCATTATATCAAAATGCATTGTGAACCATTGATTGTTGTTTTTTACACTATTTACAAATGGTCAATTGATCTCATATAGTATCCACATTTTCCAAATAAGTGAGATCATATAATATTATGTAGTTTTAAAGTTAATTTCATTGGAAAGTAATATAATGTCTTTGCTACTGTATCCTCTAATTAGCCGTTTATATAGAAATATGTCTATTTAAATGATACTAATTAATTACTAGTATTGAGATATTCAATTAATGATATTTTGATAAATAAGTAAAATCCTTTTAGAATCTGCATTTATTAAGTGTGTTAGTATTTGAATTGAATCATATGCATACAATTTTAACTAATTAAGTCTTCTGTGATTGGACTAAGGATATATTTAAGCATCAGTAGTCCAGTCAGTACCTACCCCCTGATGAAATCAGCGTTAGACTGATGAAACGCGTAGGGTCACGTGTTCATGTTGTGAGCAGTTGCTTGTAATTTTGCAAACGCTGGAGAGAGGAGCTGCGGTCAGCTGAGAGTACCTAGATACTCCTACACAGAGGAACCCTCGTTTACAGCAGTGGGTTGCCGGAGGGCACTCCATGGAGTAACACCACGAGAGAGGAACAGAGAGCAGGATATCCAAGAGAGATTCAAACGGAGCAGCAACCTCTAAGGCCCGGAATATACAGTAGTGCGCGCGCTTGCTCCGCCGTGCGCGCCCAGCACTTATAATTGGCTGTGTTAAGCCTGACTTTATATAGTTCGGCCGCGCGCACACGGCAGTGAGTGTTGAGCCGACAGATCGGAGGAAAGACTCTGAATAGAGTCTTTTTGCGCTGCTGCCGCTTGACGTCACATTCTATTGCCCAATCACAATGCTATCTCTCTTCTCTTTCCCCCGCCCCCCCCTTTAAAGCGTATTGTATATATATATTTATTAAGTAAAAAGCCTAGTTTAGAAATCATATTATGACAGTTAAATACTGTAACCATTCTTTCTTAAATAAAAACTGTAGCAAAAAAAGAATATTGGTGTCTTAAAATGTCCACTATTGTAAGCAGTTTTTTGTTGAAACTCTTGGCTCTTCAGAATACAGGTTGAAAAACACTTCTCTGTATGTATGTCTTTATTTATATAGCGCCATTAATGTACATAGCGCTTCACAGCAGTAATACACGTGACAATCATAAATAACAAATAATACAAATAACAGATCATGGGAATAAGTGCTCCAGACATAAAAGTAACATTGTGGAAGAGGAGTCCCTGCTCCGAAGAGCTTACAATCTAATTGGTAGGGAGAACGTACAGAGACAGTAGGAGGGCATTCTGGTAAGTGCGTCTGCAGGGGGCCAAGCTTTATATATCGTGTATACTATTAGCCACGGTGTTACTCATATGCTTCTTTAAGCAAGTGTGTTTTAAGGTGGTTATTAAAGGTGGATAGAGAGGGTGCTAGTCGGGTATTGAGGGGAAGGGCATTCCAGAGGTGTGGGGCAGTCAGTGAGAAAGGTTTAAGATGGGAGAGGGCTTTAGATACAAAGGGGGTAGAGAGAAGACATCCTTGAGCAGAACGGAAGAGTCGGGATGGGGCATAGCGAGAAATTAGGTCTGAGATGTAAGGAGTAGCAGAAGAGTGTAAAGCTTTAAAAGTGAGGAGGAGAATTGAGTGTCTGATGCGGGATTTTATAGGAAGCTAGGAAAGGGATTTCAGCAGGGGAGGCGCTGAGACAGATAAAGGAAAGAGTAGAGTGATTCTGGCAGCAGCGTTCAGTATAGATTGTAAGGGAGACAGGTGAGAGGCAGGAAGGCCGGACAGCAGGAGGTTACAGTAATCGAGACGGGAGAGAATGAGGGCCTGAGTCAGAGTTTTAGCAGTCGAGTAACAGAGGAAAGGGGGTATCTTTGTGATATTGCGAAGATTCTATTCTCTATTCTATTCTCTACAAGATACTGCCTGGCTGTACATACAGTCATGTCCCACTCATTTCTCTGCACATGAGATCATGCTTGCGCAAACTGACACTAGCTCTGCAATACTGTAACAAGATCAGTTCCAATTAAGAAAATTGGAATTTGAGCAAAATCCAGACTGAAAATGACAAGTGGGACAGGATCAAACTCCTTAATAAGGCGGTGAAAATGGAACATCTTAGAGATGTGCTTAGGCTGCATTGCAAATGCAGAGGCTTCCTACACCCAGGCAAGATTTGCAAATGTTACATCACACTGCTGTCACATCCCAGCTGAAGTAAGGTAAATCACTCAGAAAGTCGAGCCAGGACTGCAGGGTAATAACCCACTGCCGTCAGAATCGCTTTCCTCCGTCTTGGTTACTGCTGCTGATGGTGCTCCGTTCAATGACAGGAACACTAGAACATCATATTAGCTGTTATTCTTTATTAAGAAAATAAATATTTGTTACAGCGCACAATGGATGGAGAACATTTAATGCTGATATTCATCAAAAGTGAGATTCACTCTAGCTACCTTGTAGGAAGCGTACATCACTGCTCTTCCTCAGAGGCTCGAGAATTAACTTCTTTAATAAATACCAAAAGTTTCAGCCCAGTCTCATTCTCTTGGTGTCAGTCAGATATTGGCTTCTGTCGGAAGTGTCTACTCTTAAGAAAGGCCATCCCTCAATGTAAATGGAAAACTAATTGTAAACTACAAATACACTGTAGATAAAGATAAATACTATCCTTAGGTTAAGAATATTTCAACATATATTTATAATTAATTCCATTGCTACAAAATGGGCCTGCAATAGATTGAAGATGCCTTTGCCAGTGATGTGGTTAATCACACAACTGATCAAAACAGTTACAGGCACAATACATAGGTTTAACACCGTGGTAAATTTGCACAAACTTGCGTTAGCTTCAAATAACATGGTGCTAAGTATGTCTCACCTAAAGGGAGTGTTACTCCCATCCAGACCCTGAAATATGATTTGAGAGGATGCGTACTATTTTTGTAAAGTATCAAGTGATTTATATACTGTACCTCCCCAAAAACTCCTTTATATAACACGTGGAGAGATACCCGTGCACAAAACTGAACATACCTGGGAAATATGCTAATTTTGATAGTTTATTATATGTTGCATTTTCAAATTAGCATATTTCCCCGGTATGTTCAGTTTTGTGCACAGGTATCTCTCCACATGATATATACTGTAAAGGAGTGTTTGGGGAGGTATATAAGTCACATGGTACTTCCCAAATATGGGACTCTCTCAGGGTCTAGATGCGAGAAATGTCACCTTTAGGAATGACTTAACTAACATCAATTTAAATCTCTGCGTTGAGTTTAACAGATCTTTGTGGATATGCGTTGTTAAGGGGAACCCTTCCTTTGCCTCTCATTGGCACGAACACCGATTATACGTAACGCAATACCCTGTTCAGGACAAAAAAACAGGTCCAAACGCAGTGTTATTGAGGTTTTAAGATGCATGTTAGCTCACTTAATGGAGCTCTAGTGGATCTGAGCCAAAGGGAGTTATTTATCAAAGTCTCCCAAATCCAAAACCGGGGAAGCCAAGATACGTTAATAAATAGCTTTCAATGTAGCAGAATCAACAATTCCCAGAAAGGGTATCGTGGGACCTGTGGCTAATCTATTCTTACAGAGAGTAACCTCATACTGAACTTTAGGAAGGTTCAACAATGAGACCAAAATGTTGATTATTTCTAATAATTGCACTATTTACTAGTGTTTCTGCTACCTCTTTTATTTCATGCTGTTATCTTTTCATGCAGTGACTTTACTTAGCTATTCCTAATGTTACTAATTGCATTAACACCTAAACCCAATGATGTTGATCCTCCCTAACTCTGCAAAATGTTAGTCATATCAAACTTTTTTTTAATAAGGGTATTACGCAAAAATGTAATATTTTGGGTTCCCTTTAAAACACCATGTCAAATGCTAGCTAGGTCCCTTTATAAATGTATTCATTTTTAATAATACCAGAATAGAGATTAAAAAAATTTTTTTTAAAGAGTTTAACAAGCTGGTGCACTTTGAGCAGAATGGCGACTTAGTCAGAAGTACACAGTAGGTAGTCTTGCATTTTATAACCACTAGAAGCAGAGCTGGCTCCGGAAATACTGTACCGTACTGGGACCCATTTCCTCTGTTCACATTGCCCCTTATTCTCCTTGCTTTGCACCACAGGTAAGGCTATTACTATACCTATCTTCCCATTATATAAAGCTGAGGATGGAGACTGTTTAATGTGCAATAGTCTCAGTTCCACATAAGATAGAAGCAATCGAATAACAGTTTGAGTTAACGGGTCAGTCACATATCGGAGCAAAGTGGTATAAGAATCATTATTCCTCCGTCTTCACACAAAGGGAGTAGAGTGAAACTATGCTGAACTGTGCTACCATATTATTTCTATTTATGTACTTTGATGAGAAGGAAGCGCACGCTCCAAAAACCAGGTGAGAATATATGGTGGGGGGGATGTCCAAACACTTTAAGAAAATAAACCCATGTCCTATGAAGGAGAATATGGGAAGGGACAAACAAACATGTAAACAGGATAAAAAGTCTAATATAACAAAATATTGGAGGACCTAAACAGTCAATGGATAAAGTGCATATAACACAACTACTCTGGTGGCAATCACTAAGTCTGTAGGAGATCGAGCGTCAACAGAAGTCCCAATGTATAATAAAATTCCAGATGGACTGCGGGAGATGTCCCTAATGGCTGGATAATTCCAATAGCCTAGTGCCTGGTATATTACTAAATAAAGAAAACCCAGTTATGGGCACTCAACCTCCCTGCTGAATGTGAATTGATATGAATTTAAAAAAACTTCTTTATTAACAATTTTATTAAAATAAATGGTATTAAAATCCAATATCGACGCAGAAGAGGACTCTAATCTCGGCACTCTGATAGGTGCCGGGGTCAGCCAAGTGGAGATACCTTCAGGGCTACAATCAGGTCCTGATGTATTCAAGAAAATATGGTCAACATAAAAATATAATTTCCCTCAATGTGTAAAGAGGGAAATGGGGGATGATCTTCACTATATGGAAGTGCACCCTGATAGAGATGACCTTCTAAGGTAATAGGAAATATATTAGAGTCATAATTTAGTTCTCCTTAGATAATGGCTAATAACCCCATTGATGAGATATGTCTACCTGTAATACAGTAAAGACTCCGGTGGGATAAAAAAAACTAAAACTTGAGTGTTAATAGGTGTCTAACACCTTCCTAAGGTACTTAATACTACTACTAATACTACCGAGGTTAGTGACCTGTGATAATGGGCTTGGTTTGTATAGATAATAATGTTGGGATAAATACCCTTAGGTAGTAGCAAACCAAGTATTATACATCTAGGAGATAAGAACTACGAGGTGAATCTACACTTCAACTCTATCAAGCAGGTGTAAAAGCTGAATAGACATATTAAAATCACAGGAGCTACCACTGTGTTAACAACGAATGCGTCCAACGACCAGGGAAAGAGCCCTTCTGTAATGTGCACAGGGAATAGGTAAGGAGAAGCATGTAGGAAATATACCCAATTGACCACAAGCAATGTTAACTGTGGCAATGTTAACCACAGTTTAGTCAGCTTGAGTCAATGTGATCAGTGGTAGCAAACGATCGTTAACGGGTTAATTAGACCAATAACCAATGTTACTGAAAATATTTCATTAATTCACCACAAGATGTATAGGGATCAGTACCCTCTATATTTCTAATCCTCTAATTAAGTTTCTATGATATGGGTAGACAGTTGCTGGTATGAAAATATCTATCTACAACATAATAACAGTTCTAGATGAATAGAAATAGCAGTACGCTCTGTAACCAATTGACTATGAGTGATAATAGTTGCAGCAATGTTGACACACACCAGGTCAGTTTGGATCAGTGCAACTGCTTTGGGAGGCTGGTGATTACTGAAAAGTCATTATAGCCTGCTACATATATTACGTGAAGTCACAATAAAATCATTAGGTATCAGTACCCTCTATGTTTACAATGTACAACTAATGCCCTATGATATAAGTAAACTACCAGCTTGTGTATCGATCTCTAATATATTAATAGCTTGATAGCAGCTTTATAAATCATATCTCTCAGTTTGCAGCTAGCACTGCTAGTAGTATTACATATAGGGTGTCGATCCCCCCTGGTTCTCGGCTCTGCCTGCGGTCACGATCGCCGAGTATTACATGCAGAAGGGAGCCGCTCGCAAAACTGATACGCCTAAATGCGGCTATTAGGAACCCTACTCCTGCATGTAAGGCCGAGCTTATAGTGGCGCCATCTCTACGTGCGCGCACTTCAGGCACAATTCAGTACTTGGCTATAGCAGTTAGCCTGCGCACCTGCCAGCGAAGTAGCGCGTTGACGCGGCAGCGTTTTGAGAAGACAATAAATTTTGTCTTCTCAGGCGGCTGCCGCATGACGTAAGCGCCCCGTGAGCTGGTTCAGCCAATGAGGGCGAACCAGCTTTGTGACACGTCCGTGATGTGTCCACCACGCCCCCGCCATGCCCGCAACACTATGAGCACAGATCGCCTGTGCGACAGAAGCGCGGCACGGATGGAGCTCGCACTCACGCAAGCAAGCGGAGTGTATGAGCTCGGTCTTAGGCTACGATTATACCAGATGCCGCTGAGTGGCAGCCCGATCCGGTGACATCACCCTCACGCTGCCACCAAGCGGCATCTTGATCAAGGAGAGGAGGCAGTGAGAGGAGACAGAGAGGCGTGGTGGAGGCGTGGCCGTGAGCAGTTCATCCTCATTGGCTGAACCGCTCATGTGACTCAGCCGTGGCCTTCCAGAAACAAATTTCAAAGTCTCTTCAGGAGTCTGCCGCACGTCGCTAATGGTATGTAAACCTACATATGATTTCTGTAATTTGTTTTTTGGTTTAATCACTGCCCCAGGCCCTGATTATACAGGAAAACGCGTGCGGTGCTGTGTGTAGCGGCGCCGCCTGAAAATAACTTAAAAAAAAACAATAGCAGCGCTATGCTGCAGCGTGCGTGCCGCGTGGAGCTGCAGGGCGGCTGTCTCCTGGTGTGATCTGCAGATTTGTTCTTGGCTGGTGACGGCCGCATCACGTGAACGGTTCCAGCCAATGAGGGCGAACCGCTCATGACCACGCATCCACCACGCCTCCTTGCCTGCTCTCCACCGGCTCCCTGGTATAATCACTATGCTGCTCTGCGGCAGAGATTTCTCAAGGCTTAGGTGGGGGGGAGGGATTCCCCTATGGTCCAATCGGGACTTAAAAAGGGTCTCCAATTAGATGTTCCGATCCAGTTAACCCCTTTTGTTTCCCAACAGTATTGGTGCAATTTCAATGTCTCAATACATAAACAGTATCCTCTGGAAATCCAGGGATTATCCATTAAGGTATGAGACACATATCTTTCATTAAATAGATAGGCTCTATGTTTGATAGTGCTGATTAAATATATTAACAGAAAAAGAGACAGCACACAGCCAGGTAAGTACAAAAAACTGTATTCACATAAGGAGTACTCGGCACTGCATCCAACGTTTCGGTCAGCAAGATGTGACCTTCCTCAGGGATGTTCCCGAACCAACATCTGGTAAATATTCATTTCATGTGTGCATATGGGATAAGCATCAGTGGATCAGTAGTTTACAGTGTGCCAACTGCCCTTGTTTTTTTTTTTTACATATATATATATATATATTATATTATATATATATACACACACACACACACACACACACACACACACACACACACACACACATACACACACACACACACACACACACACAGTCCCCTTCCTAGATAGAAAGGGGGATATATATATCTCAATCACCATCACAGACAGAGTCTACCAACCCTGCTAAGTTCAACATACAGTAATAAGATGGCATTGTATTAGGCAGGATTAAAAATAGGTATCCCAAAGCTGTAAATAGATATCAGGAGTATACTGCATGTATCATAAGTGCCTGAATACAGGAAATATTCCATTGGGAAGTGTTGATGCAATTGGGCTAGGTTTACCTATCCTTTTGTGGTATTTTGTAAATAAATCACATTGCAAGTGTTATTTATTGGATAAAGGGAGTAAACAAAAAACCTTCATTGAGTCCTTCAGACTTAGTTTATAGTTAGGGCTATGGCGACAGCGACATTGCGCAGCGCCGTAGCAAGAGCATGCAGTCCGTCGCGGATGCCCATAGTGAGCGCGACCATGACATGACGACTGACATCACGCGGTTGCAATCGTTGGAAGTCAAAGGATTTTTACTTCTTCAGAGATCGGCGTGTAACGTCAGCGGCACGTGAGCGGTTCAGCCAATGAGGGTGAACCGCTCACGGCCACATCTCCACCACACCCTCTGTTGCCCTCTGTACAGACTCCTGCACTATAAGCAGGAATCGCTATTACAACAACGACGGCTGATGTCACGTGGTTGCGTCACCGTAACTATAAACGCAACCTTAGGTGACAATATTTGCAGCATATATATCCAGTGGGATTCTTTTTTCAATCATTCTTTGTCCTAGTCACCTTTTCTTATTCCTGGATAATATTGGTCAATACCAATAAAGTGTAGGGCATTCACATCACCACCATGACATTGGTTAACGTGTTTGGCTACGGGGGTATCAAGATAGTTTCTCACCATGCCAATGTGTTCTGGGACACGTTGTTTAAACTGATGTCTGGCTTTGCCCACATACTTTTTGTTGCAGATGCATATCGCCATATAGATCACCCCTGTTGTCACACAATTGACAAATTTGCGAATGTCATCCATCTTGGTGTTATTCCAATTTGTAAATTATTTTGTGACACATATATATAGCGATGGCTGGTCCAGTTATCTCTCTACCTTTCCTGTCATGTAAGTTCTAGTAAGACACAGACAGTGACAGGCTATCCTATGGGGTTTACCCCTCCTCATGCTGACTTCCTGAGTGACAGAAGTGGAGATGACACAGGGATCTGTGATAGCCAATGGTGGTAGATACTGGACCCTCCCTTTTTGAGCTTAAGGAAGGAAGTGCCTAAATTATAGATTGAAGTTCAGCCCCTTAGTGGTGGCTCCTTCAGTTGAGAGTCGAGTTCCTTGACAAAGCGCCATAATGGGCGTGAAACGCGCGGGAGGAGGCGTTCTGTTTCTTTCCATGTTCATTTTTATGAAGGTCAATAAAGAACTTTTTATTCATTTTCATCTGGTGAGTTCCTGAAACTTTTTTGCATCGGAGCGGCAGTCATCTCGATCTCCCCCCACCCCTTTTTGTCTTCCGAACAACTTGCTCACATAGCACTGCAAGAGGAACTCTGTCGCGTTTCAGGCTTCCTGCCCTTTGTCAAAGAGTCTTTGCCTATACCTGAAACTACCGTATTGGATATCCCGGTGGTGGATGTTTATTTTTATGGATTTTTGGTAAATTATAAAAGGTGGCAATCCTTGGTGTTTTTACCAATATATAATCATACTCATGCTGTGAGATGACTATTGGTAATTCCTTCTTTCAAAGTGCTGATGAGTTCTTTATTATACATTATTTTCGGGTCATGATCTAAAGTCTCATAGCACAAATGATCAGATAGTAGCCTCAGATTTTCCGTAAGGTAATCATCAGTCCTTAAGATTACAAGGTTGCCACCCTTGTCAGATGGTTTAATGACAATATCCTTATTGGATTCAAGCTCTTTCAGGACACATCGTTCACGGTAATTCAAATGATCTTGGCTCTTAAGTTTAGGTAGAAGTTCAAGATCACGGGTGACTAGGTCCACAAACACATCGATATTAGCAAACTGTACAGCATATTAGATATTACTGGATATAACTGGGTATTAGCAAACTGTAAGAAATACGATTTAGGTTTCAGGCCAGTAAATGGTCCCTGACCTGGTAATTTTTCAGAGTCATCTAGAAGGGCAACAAGGTCCTTTAAATACCCTAAATCCTGGCATCTAAGGTAGAGAGCCCAATATTGTTGGCCATTAACTTATCATTTTGTTTGAAAAAGTAAGTAATTTAAGTTTTTGGGCAAATTGGTTTGTGTCTTTTACCCATTCAAATGTATTCATGTTTGCAGATGGGTAAAACGACAATCCCTTATTAAGAACACTGACATGATAGTGCCTGGAAGCAAACAGACAAGTCTTGAGGTAAATGGTGACCTTAGAGAACAGTCCTTCCCCACAGCATTTCAATATGCAGGACTCATGTAGTAAAGCCTTATCATAGACTCAATCAATAATAGGGAAAACGCAATGAGTATCCTCTTCCAATGAGTTCCAATCACTCCCAGTCGCAGATAGAAAAAAAACTTTAGACCAATGCCCTAACCAGATATCGCTTGTTATCTGACCTTCTGTGGATCACTTAGCAGCTATCTGATCTGAAATGCACATACGTGTAATCCCTATGGATAAGTCACTCGTCAGTGATTTGAAGTAGCACTACAAGCTGCAGGGATCCAAGCGCGCCCATCTGACAGCCCAGACCATTGCTGATCTCGCCCTACATGATCCTTGATCCTACTTCACCTCCTCTCCCAGGCTGCCTCCTCTCTACAGTGTGCTGGCAATCGTAAGTAGGATCAAGGATCATGAAACGCATAGGGTTTGCCGACACCAGGGAGAGGAGTCGTGCACAATGTGTGGCTCCTCTACGGAGCAACTGGAGGCTTGACAGAGTCTGTTGTGCTCATGTACCAAGAATGGAATATGTGAGAGCATTTGAATACATTTTTTATTTCACCATTTTATGAATAAAATTGTCTACACTATGAGATGTCTTGGTGTGCTCTTCTATTTTTCAGTGAATTAGAGCAAACAAGAAGCTTGAGAACTCTCCTTGAAGGAGTAGAACCAGTTCCACCTCACTACAATTTTTTTATTTCTTCAAAGACTGGACTTTGACTCATTAACAGACTCATGGTTTGATTTTTTATTTGCCCCGTGCTTTTGAATTGATTTATGAGAAGTTTGAGCGCAATTCGTATGCTGCTCTTCTTTATTTATTTATCTATCTATCCATTTTTAGTTATGGTGGATGAAAAACCACCATAAACATATAGCCAATAAAGAATATCACTTGTGGGCACATTCACATGTCTTAGACAGTTTTGCAACCCTGCCTTTCAATCATTATCACCTAGCATACAGTGCTTCCAATGCAGCAAGGGATTCTGGGAAATGCCATGCCAATGAGCACACAATGTGTCACCTTTTACCTGAAATCCATTTACATGGAACCTATATAAGCAAATGCTCTGCTGTTCACATAGCTTTAAAGCACACCATGGGATTAGATACAAAGCCAGTCAATCCACTCACAGACATGTTTCAACCTTAATGGGTCTCATCAGTGTGAGGTTGGTTGTACTGGCTTTGCAATTTTCAAGGCTGGGTAGGTTTACCATATACATTTTAAGTTATGGTGGGTGAAAAAGGCGACAAAAAACCTCCACCATTATATATAAAAGGATATTCAGCGCTACATCTAGAATAAACCATATATATGTGTGTGTGTTGTGTGTATGGAGAGAGAGAGAGAGAGAGAGAGAGAGAGAGAGAGAGAGAGAGAGAGAGAGAGAGAGAGAGAGAGAGAGAGAGAGAGAGAGAGAGAGAGAGAGAGAGAGAGAGAGAGAGAGAGAGGAGAGGGAGAGGGAGAGGGAGAGGGGAGAGGGAGAGGGAGAGGGAGAGGGAGAGGGAGAGGGAGAGGGAGAGGGAGAGGGAGAGGGAGAGGGAGAGGGAGAGGGTGAGGGAGAGAGAGAGAGCAACATACTTTAACACACTATAATTTTTTTAACCACTTCAAAAATCCAGATTATAGGATACAAAACCAGGTTATTAGATTTGTCCACACTTACATCAGAATTTTTTAACTTTGGTCTCCATGGCAATGAGATGCAACACAGCATTGCTGTGACAACGCCTGACTGTTTAAATTCAGCACCTGACTGCTAAAACACTTTATAGCCGTCAAGAATCTAAACAAGGATGTGAATGCCCTCAAGTTAAATTGCAGTGAGACAGCACAGGAGGATGAGAGAGAAAAAATTGTGAAGGAACCAGATCAGTATGGAACAGTGAATAAGGACACCACACTACAGAAGATCTGGAGAGGGTAACTTTTAGCAGACCAAGCAGCTTCATGTATAAAGCCAATTTTGGTGCTCAATTGATATATGAAGGGCATTTTCATCCTGTCTCTCTCAACATTAATGCACCAAGGTAATTTGGGCGTTCTGTATTTTGTCCAGTGTAAATCCGCTTGGTGATTTGTGAAGTATCAATAATAGAAAATAGATGGAGTTAAAAAGAAACGAAATATAATAGGATGAGTTGTTAAATTGTGCAAAGCTGTACAGTGCAAAGGATTTTATATGGTTTTGCCTGCAATATTTTGTCCTTTAGGTAAGCAGAGTGATAAGACATGTGTTGGATGGTGAATGGTGGCCATTCCAACCCACCAGGGAATCCAATAGACTGCACACCTGTGCCAAACTTCTTCTACAGAATGAGGTAAATTCAGAAAGTCACAATACATGTGATTTCCTGGAATAAATGTCAATTCAAATGAATTGTTCATAATGTGCAATCATCTACTGCATTTCCATGATTCTACCACATTGTTGCTGGTATGAGGCATGGAACCACCTTCTCGATACTGTTCACCCTTAATTTCCATTATATATCGCGTAAGGAAGGGAATAATGGGGCAGATGGAGTAAAGTAAACCATAGATATCTAGGTATCAAGAACCTTAAGTGTTCACTTAGGCTAAATAAACTCTGGTAGATTTTGTTATTCCATTTGAAATAGAAACTTTCACACTGAGAAAGTAAATGATTTCCAATAACACGTTGTTTAATTGATATGCAAAAAGATTCTTATTGTGTGTGTGTGTAATTGTATATTAATGATAAAACTATATTGGATGGGGTTTCCTTTGGATTGGATTGAGAAACACTAACATATTATTTCCAGTACCGAATAACTGGTAACATTTGGATAAGCAGAATAAAAAATATGAAAATATCATACCAGCATGAAAGAGTCTTGTATGAATACTTCATTCAATAACTTCATTCAAGGCCGTGGCAGTAACACAAAACGTGTGGCTTGGTGGTGGGAGGTGAGTGTGTCGCTGGCAGGAAATGCAAGGAAAGCTCACCAGCTTCAGATTGAGTAAATCGGTTTCTGATTAATCGAAGGGGGGGATGAAAAACTCTCTCTCTATTGACAAAAGGCGGATGTTAAAGCAACAATTCCTCAAAACTTAAATGGCTATTTGCAATGTTATTTACTGTAAATGGATGACTCAAACCAACTTAAGATCATTTTAGCTGTTGTGCTAAACACGTCAATAATGGAATTAAAAAAAAAACAACATCCCAATACCAAATTAGAATATGACACCATGTTTAACCTTTATATACAGATTTTAAAGAGGTTTAGTGACAAATCCTCCCAATCACAGTGGTGGAAATGTCATGTACTCCTTACTCCTTCGTTAAATCAAGACCTATATCTACGTGAAACAAACAGTTCCATTCCAGAAATATCTACATCAAATTGTAATACCTAATGGTGTTATTTTTATAGCTGCACATCAGTAAAAGAGGCATCAGGACTCTCGCAGGGCAGAAGACTCTATAACAGGCCTGCACAACATACAGCCCGCATGCGGCCCGCCTGGCCTCTCTGTGCGGCCCGCGATGACTCCGGCCGGGCACCAGTTAATTAAATAAATAAATAAAAAAAAGTTTTAAAAAAAAGTTTAAAAAAATGGCGGCGGTTCATCCTCCCCCCCCGAGTTTGCTGTGCGCGGGGGCAGCAGCAGCATGAGGAGGATGAGCCGTGAGTATTTTTTTTTTCAATAGCAGGATGCCGGGGAGGTCAGAGCATGCCGGGGGCGGGGCTTAGTACCGGGGAGAGGATGTGCTGAGCTACTAAGAGGTGTGTGTGTGTGTGTGTGTTTGCGTGTGTCTGTGGACATGTGAGGGGGGGGTGGGCTGCTGACATGTGAGGGGGGGGGTGGGCTGCTGACATGTGAGGGGGGGGTGGGCTGCTGACATGTGAGAGGGGGTGGGCTGCTGACATGTGAGGGGCATGGGGGGGGAGAGTGATGTGAGTTTCAGGGGGAGGGTGTGATGTGAGTTGCAGGGGGGGACAGAGTGTCATATTGAGGGGAGGGGGAAAGAGTGTCATATTGAGGGGAGGGGGAGAGCGTGTCATTTAAGGGAGGGGGAGAGTGTTGTATTGAGGGGAGGGAGAGAGAGTGTCGTATTGAGGGGAGGGAGAGAGAGTGTCATATTGAGGGGAGGGAGAGAGAGTGTCATATTGAGGGGAGGGAGAGTGAGTGTCATATTGAGGGGAGGGAGAGAGTGTGTCATATTGAGGGGAGGGGAAGTGTGTCATATTGAGGGCAGGGGGAGAGAGTCATATTGAGAGGAGGGGAGAGAGTGTCATATTGAGGGAAGAGAGACATGGGGGGGATGCTGACTTGGGGAGGGGGGCTGCTGACATGGAATGGGCTGGGGGGATGTGGAGGGGGGTATTGTGTGTTTGATGTGGAGGGGGGTATTGTATGGGTGAGGGGGAGAGATGGGGTATGAGAGATAGATGGGGAGTATCGTAAAGGTTGATAGTGAGGGGTGGTGGGGGAGATATGATGATGATGATGATGATGATGATGAAAGGTGCTGGAGGAGAGATGATGATGATGATGATGATGATGATGATGATGATGATGATGATGATGATGATGATGATGATGATGATGATGATGATGATGATGATTTAACCCGTGCGGCCCAATTTTTTTTTCCTTGGAGCAGTTCGGCCCTTCTCACTTTACGAGTTGGGCAGGCCTGCTCTATAACATCTCTGTCTCTGATCTGATAAGATTATGACCATTTGTCCATTGTCTATTAAGAGGACAAGGACACAGTATCATATTGCGTAGATGTAACATGTATGGTTTGACAGATGTGAGACAGATGTTGGAATTAGTTCAGTTGTTGCTCACAATCTTATGGTTCTGAATTATAAAGTGTATGTTCTTCCATGCATATGATTAAAATTACACATTAACTTCTAGCTGTGCATCAATTTGAGCGTGGGGAGAATTTTGTTGGTTGGATACTGCCTATTATTTTCATATCACAATGCTTTTAGGTGATACATTTACACAGACGGATCAATTATATATAGAACATGATATGCAAAGCATTTACAAGTTCTTTAAATCACACATAGTACATTGTTGAAATGCACTTTGACCACTGTGATAATGGAAAGGAAAATAGACAAAACACCATGTCACGATTGGGTTGACTAGACTACCATGAGAACGCAATAACCAGGCAGAACACAGAGGTTAATAAATATTTTGTTTACTTGGTCAGAGCCAAGAGTGAGCAGTAAATACAGAAAAACAGCAATACCCCACAACACAGGGACTTACAGGGCACTTCTAGCTCGTTTGATGCAGGGCGCTGCCAAAGCTAACTACCCCTGGATGCCACCAAAGAAAGTCCATGCAGAAATCCCAGTTTCCAGTTCCTGAATAACAAGGGGAGGCCTCCATTCAGAAACATGGGGAACCGGGTGAACCGGGTGCCGACCACTAGTGTCCCTTTAGTGACTGATCCAATCCAGGGGAACGTCTGGAATGGATCAATCTGGAGAGGGGGTGGAACCAGTGCTGAAGGACAGCCTAGAGGGGAGGGGCCTAATGAGCACGGGACATTAGAAACGACCAATGGGAACCATGCCAATGGGGCTAGGACCCAAATGTTGGTGCCCAAGACCACTCTCTCAGCAGGCGGGCATGTCATTTCCTAGTTTCCCATTGTCTCTGGACACAGTACCAGGCCCACACAAACACTTGCCTCATAACTCATTGTATGCCTGTTACCCAGCTATTGTCACTGGCCCAGACACACGAGTCACACAGAAATCCCAAAACAGTGGTAAAACACATAGAAACATAAGTTATATTTTACTAGGGTTGGGGCAAGTTTAATCCGTTACAAAGGGTTTCCATATTGACAGACAGAGACAGCAACGGCTTAACATTTATTCTCGTGCCATGCTGCTCCTGCCATCACACCTTCCCCCTCAAGATGAGACCTGGGGTGGTAGTCCCAATGGTCTGGCCTCCTGGATCAATGAGGGTATGTGGCTGTTGGACTGGGCCAGTGTAATCCTTCTGGCATAAGCCATCAGCATTGCCATGGTCACTGCCATTCTTGTGTTGTGTAGTAAAACTATACTCCTGAATGCTAAAGCTCCACCACAACAGCTTGCCGTTTGTTGCCGGCACCTGGTGTAGCTGAGGGGATTGTGGTTGGTCAAAATGGTGAATGCCCTGCCATACACATATGGCTGCAGCTTCTGCAGTGTCCACATGATTGCCAAGCACACTCTCTCTCTCTCTCTCTCACTCAATTGTGGCGTAGGCAACCTCCCAATGTAGAAGATTCCTGCTCAAATAAACCGCAGGATGCTAGATTCCATCCTCACCCACCTGGCTGAGGACTACACTGATGCTGAAGTAGATGAATCGGTCTGGATAAGGAATTGTTTGTAGTAATCGGGGACTGCCAGGACTGGGACACTGTCTAGGGTAGCATTGAGAGCCTGTCACATTCCAGAGACCAGGTCACAGAGGGGGGGGGACTGTATTTCCACATCATCAGTCAGGGATTTGGCAAGGGCACAATACCAGGAAATATAGTAGCCAGCCATTCCAAGGAAAGCTAGCAATTGCTTTTAGATATTGGAGGGTTGCCCACCAAAGTATGGCCTCTACTTTGGCCGGCTCAAGTTTAAGCTGGCCTCCGCCCACCAATTGCCCAAGGTAGATAACCTTGGCCATGCTAAGCTGACATTTAGTGGGTTTGAGGGTCAACCCAGCCTCCCTGATCTGGCCTATTACAGCAGCTACATGCCCTAGGTGCTCGTACCACATCCAGTTAAATACCGCCAGATCATCCAGATACACTCTGGCATACGCCTAAATCCCTTCCAGCAACCTCTTTACCAGGCACTGGAAAGTGTCCAGAGCATTCGTCATCCCAAATTACATGACAGTAAACTCATATAAGCCCTTTGAGGTGATGAATGCCAACTTTCCCAGCGCCTCTGTGGTCAGGGTGATCTGCCAGTAACCCCGGCTCAGATCCATAGTGGTCAGGTACTAGGCCTCCATGAGCTCATCAAGTAGTTGATCCATGCGGGTCATAGGGAAGGCAATCCATCACTGTCTGTTGGTAGTTCACACAGAACTGGGTGATTCCATATTTTTGGGGAACCAGGACTACCAGCGATGCCCAGAGAATTTGGGAGCGTGTGATAACCCCTAGGGCCAGCATCTCTTTGATTTCCCTCTCCATACTTTGTTGTACCTTGGCAGAGACCTAATGGGCTGCCTTACAGAGGGGATACAGTTCACCGGTGTTGACCAGGTAATCAGCAAGGTGGGTCCTGCCCAGCTTTTCCGTAAACAGACTCCTGATACTTCCTTGATTATCTCACTTGTGCCCATTGGAGAGCAGTGAGCTGAGTCCTATCCCCACCTGATCCACAGATCCTCTATGCTGGGCTTCCACAAGGAGATCTGGCAGAGCCTGGCTCTCCTTATTTCCTCACGGCGGGCTACTAACGCATGATATTCTTTCAACATATTTATGTGGTAGGTCTGCTGCCTAATCTGATATTCATTGAGGCCTACCACATAGTTAGTATCATTCACCTGCCAGATGCCTGAGTACGAGCTGGCCCAGGTAGCCAACCAGCAACATGTTCTGGCGAGGGGGCAACAAGGTTTGCTGCCCTGGGATGAGTCGCCCTCAGGCTAGCCTGTGCTAGCCCCATAATGAAAGAATCCCAATTTCTCAATGAGGGGTGGTGATGGGGTGACCGTCCCTGGTCGGTGGTCAATTTTTCACTCACGTACCGAGTGTCAGCCATCCATTCCTTAGGGAAGGAATTGGGCCCGGATCAGCCAACATCTGCTGGAGGAAGGACACGGGACTCTGCGGTGCATCTCATTCGCTGGGCTGACTCTTTGACTTGGGCAACCTGGTTGTGGCCCGAGGGGGTGATGCTGAAACCAAAGGGCAGCATTCTTCTATCTCCATAGGCTCTTCTGACACCTCAGTCTTGTGCTATAGTAGATCACAGAGTATGTCCGCCTTGGACAAGCCCTCCATGGGTATACCTTCTTCTTCTTTGGTCCAGCCATCATCTACCGCTGCTCCGTTTGCTAAAACTATCCTGGGGGTGGAAGGATTATTGTCTGTGCCTAGCACTGTGCTACCGTGACTCTGGGTTCTGAGGTCTCTTAGCTGAGACCTTCTCAGATGTCCCCACAGATGTTTCAGCCTGGCAGAAATCCCAGTTCCCCCGTAATAAGAAGAGATTGCTGCGGGCCCATAAAGTCCAGGAATAAGATCATCTTTAGTCACTGAGACCAATCCGCAACTTCTGTGGAGCTTGGATCGGCATCGGCTTGTATAGTTTCCTGGCCTCCATTTAGAATCACTGAGAACTTGATGCCGGCCAATCACCGGTGTCCCTTTAACCACTGAGCCAATCAAGACCAAGGAGGGTGTCCGGAATGGACCAATCTGGAGAGGATGTGGAGCCAGTGGCAATTGCCCTTGGGCATAGCACCTGGCCCACACAATGGCTAGCCCCCTGACTCATTGTATGCCTGATACACTGCCATTGTCAGTGGCCCAGGCACACGATGAGTCACACCCCAAAACAGTGCAAAACACATAGAAACAAAAATTACATATTACTAGGGTCGGAGCACTCTCTAACCCTAGGATGGCAAGTTTAACCCTGCATACATTATTGCTATATTGACAGGCAGAGGCAGCATGCAGGCTTAAACTTTATTTTGGTTGCCATACTGCCCGTGCTGTCACAAACCATATTTACTAAGCAATGGTAAGCAAAGCAACTTATACAGTAGCTCATTAATTTGCGTGGACCATAAGGTGCCTTAGACCTTAGCATCATAAAGCAAATCTGCACCAACAAAATACTTCCACCAATAGAAGTTCATAGCAAGGTCAGAGCAGAAGAGAATACTGCAGTATTGAGAGACCCATCTCATTCTATTTTGATGACCAGTAGAAAATTAGGATGATTAATGAGTCATATAGGAACTTGCTAAATACTTCTAACAGGCAAATGTTGAACATTCAGGGGAATTCTCCACCTCAGTATATTTTTGTGGTATAACTGGGCTATAATTAAAAAATAAACAAACACTGCAGGGGTTGTTTTTCCACTAGATAATTGTTTGGGGCTAATCCAATTCCAGCAGTGTTAAAAGACACAATAATTTAAAACATTCAAATGCTTTTATCCCGCCAGCCAGAGGACCCGCGGCAGAACCTTCCCTTGCTGTTCTGGCCTTTGTTTTGCCCCCCCAACACTATTACTTTTATGGGGAAATATGTTCCATTATCTTTCATAGTTATTATATGAAAAAGGTTGTTTCATTTGACAAAATATATTGGTAGCATCATGAGTCACTATTACGACACATAATTATAGCTACCCTTTGAAAGTAATTCCAATACATTAAACTGTGGGTTCTTTGGGGGGGGGGGGGTAGCAATCTGATTATAATTAGTGCTAATAAAAACTTCAGATGAATTGAATAATGAAGGCTTAAGCTTATGTGCAATATAGCATCTAAATTTATGTAAAAATTTTTTATATATATAATATATATATATATATATATATATATATATATATATATATATATATATATATATATATATATATATGCAAATATAACTGTATGCTCATCTGCATGTCTTAGGCAGGTCTGCAACCCCGCCTTTCCCCATTATCACCCAGCATACAGCACTTCCACTGCAGCAAGGGATTCTGGGAAATGACATGCAAATGAGCACACAGTGTCACTTTTTGCCTCAATAACCATTTTTAACATGGTTCCCTATAGGCTTAAGCTTGCTGCATGGTCACAGCTTTGAGCACAGCCAGGGTTAAGGTGCATACCCAGCCTATAGGGAACCATGTTAAAAATGGTTATTGAGGCAAAAAGTGGCACTGTGTGCTCATTTGCATGTCATTTCCCAGAATCCCTTGCTGCAGTGGAAGTGCTGTATGCTGGGTGATAATGGGGAAAGGCGGGGTTGCAGACCTGCCTAAGACATGCAGATGAGCATACAGTTATATTTGCATATTTGCTTTCCTGTGGAGGGTTTTTGTCACTTTTTTTACTCACCATAACTTAACTCAGTATTATGGTTTAGCCTATCCCATAGCCTCTCTTGCATTCCCAGTAAAATCAACCCCACACTGATGAGACCCATCAAGGTCGAAACAGCTGTCTGTGGGTGGTTTTCTGGGTATGCACCTTAACCCTGGCTGTGCTCAAAGCTGTGACCATGCAGCAAGCTTAAGCCTATAGGGAACCATGTTAAAAATGGTTATTGAGGCAAAAAGTGACACTGTGTGCTCATTTGCATGTCATTTCCCAGAATCCCTTGCTGCAGTGGAAGTGCTGTATGCTGGGTGATAATGGGGAAAGGCGGGGTTGCAGACCTGCCTAAGACATGCAGATGAGCATACAGTTATATTTGCATATTTGCTTTCCTGTGGAGGGTTTTTGTCACTTTTTTTACTCACCATAACTTAACTCAGTATTATGGTTTATATATATATATATATATATATATATATATATATATATATATATATATATATATATATCATACCTCCTAAACCCTACTGTACTGTAAGTATTTTAAAAGAGTAATCCAAGTGCTGCTTTTTTCTTTATTATTATTTTTTTTACATAGGTTTGAAACAGTGGGTTTCTGAAGCTGAACCCCATTCATTTCAGCTCCGGAATCCCCCTGCTTCCAGTATATATGTTTCAGACACTGGTGGACAGAGGCTGCAGTGTATGAAGATTCTTCACCAATTCCTCTGGTTTCAGCTTCTTCTGCATCAGCACAAACCAGATCTCTACACTCCCTTGACGTTTGTTTCGTCAGTTAGCACAAGGCAATGCAACACGCATCTGATACCTTCTAAAAATAGGCATCTGCAATCGAGGATAATAGAACAAAGTTCGCACTGCAGGAAGAAAGAACACACTTTGGCCTGGATACATCAAACTCCGATAAAGCGGAGTTTATATCGCACCCGGTAAACAAATACATCAACATTGTGGTAATAATTTAGCTGCGATATTTGGGCAAAATCACGATGCAATAATTAATGCGACCGTTCATAATGCTTTAATACCACATCGCGATAATATTTCTATCTTAAGCTGGGAATATACAGTCCACTTGCATGCGAGAGCGCGCATGGCGTGCAGCGCAGCCCTAGTACAAACGATCTGTTAACACTCCTTCCCAACGAAGTTCAGGCGATAGGGGGGCGTGGGCGTGGTGGGGGTATGGCCGTGATGTCACGCGGCTGGTTCGCCCTCATTGGCTGAACAGCCACCGTGGCCATCACTCGGCTGCCGCGCATAAAAGACAAAAAAATCTTGTTTTTTGAAAACGCGGTCCCACCATCGTGCTCCGTCATGTGCGCGCGAGCACTAGGGGCGGCCTCATAAGGAATCTGCAATTTGTTTTTGCTGCACGCACGAGCGCCAACGCACGGAGTATAAAATCAGCCTTAGACTTCTTCTCCAAAGGTTGAGGAGCTCAGGAGATCCCAGGGCAATGAAAGAAAATAATACAAACACACAATAGTGTAACATGACCATGTGAAAAACAGGTATTTGTGAGGTGGATAGGAATCTTACTCACATAGTCCCACTTCAAACAGGCAAAATTCTTATCAGTGACAATCCTTAAATCAGTGTTCCTAATCGCAGGAAATCTCAGGGGAAAGCGGATATAGAGACACAATAGTGCATACTATCTGATAATAGTTTAATGTATTAATGTTTAAAACGTTAAAATTCGCACTCACACATTGCATGCTCTTTACAACATTCTGTAAAAGAGTATGCGAGCGGCCCAGCTGCATCCTCACCGCTCGACCTTGTATGTTTTTCACCGGGACATATAACACTATTGTGTGTTTGTATTCTTTCCTGTCATTGCCTTGGGACCTCCTGCACTCCCCAACCTTTGGAGAAAAACTTTATCATCTGGAAGAACTGAAGGAACAGTTGTTCCCTTGGGTTTGAGCAGCAAGGATTTTAAGTTACCTTTATAATAATTACTGTCACTTTTACGTTTTTACATTTTATTTCATGCACTTTACTGTATGACACTTCTATTAGAAGTTTGAGATCACCTTAATAGTCACTTAATTACTTTGATTAGAATATTTATCACCTACGGTGGGCGTGCCATTTTAGAACACCTTTTAGTGTTTCTATCTTAGGCTTCTGTAATAACTATTATTACAGAACCCTATGGTATAAATAACATGAAACCGTTTGATGCCTGTGGTTATCAAGGTATACCAAAAGGGTTAATACATTAAAAAAATACTCTACCTACCCTTGTTGCCCACTTTAGTAGCTGCCATCCAATGCTTTACTAAATGCTAAGGTAACAAAGGGGTTAGCTTGTCCCACCACCCCCACGGGAGGCCTAACCACCCTCCCTGGGGACCCTACCCACTTCAACTCCCCCACTCAACAAGCATACCCCCCTCTAGACTAATGCCCAATATCCATATTAGCCAAATGTGGCTAATAGTGTTTTGGGCATTAAACAAAACAAAATACACCTATATCAAGTAAAAAACAATATTAAAAATAATTGTGTGACAAACAGCTTACTCCGGGGCTCCGCTGCTTGTCCGGGACGGTTAGAACACGGTCTTTTGGGGTAGGTTAAATGAGGAGGCGTCACGTACTGTTCCTTTAAACAGGCTGTGCCTGGTTTATTCAGTCCCAGGCACTGAGACTGCCACAGTGCATACAACAAAACACATCAAAACAAAAGCTGCTCACCTGAGCGATAACTTAACTTAGATTTCCCTAACTCAGGGTGGAAGTGGCTTTTCCACTTTCCAACAACAAAACAAGGTACTTTTGCAGAGTTAGCCAAATGAATAGAACAATTGAACCTGTGTGGGGAAGGGGCTTCTCCCCACTGTGTTCAGCAGCCTTCCAGGCTCTGGAGAAGAGACAAGAGCCAACAGGAAATCAGTCTTACATACCTGATTTCTAATTAGCATGACAGGTGACAGAAATCCCTCAGTTCCAGCGCTTGCCCAAAACTGTGGGATGGAGTGCATGTATTATAAGGCTGCACTCCCAGGCCAGACAGGATAGAAACTGTTCAGTATCCTGGGAGCCCTATATATGGAATTTATTACCATCCCCTGGTTTCTGTCACATATCCTCCCCCCCAGCTCAGACCCTGAGGGATGAGCGACCATGGATATTAGGGAGTGCATCCTTGACAACCCGTCAGCATTGCCATGTTTTTGCCCTGACCTGTGTTCCACAGAAAATTTAAAGGGTTGTAGGCTTAGGAACCACCTGGTCACTCTAGCATTCTTTTCCCTGTTTTGACACATCCAGGTAAGGGGTGCATGATCTGTGACCAACCGGAATTTTCTCCCCAACAGGTAGTATTTGAGCGTCTCTACAGCCCACTTTATTGCGAGACACTCTTTCTCTACTATGGAGTAATTTTTCTCCTGGGGATTTAGTTTCCTACTTAAATAAAGGATGGGGTGTTCCTCACCTTGAGACTCCTGGGAGAGTACCGCCCCCAGCCCTACCTCAGATGCGTCGGTTTGGACTACGAACTCTTTGGAGAAGTCAGGTGTGACCAACACTGGTTGGGCACAGAGAGCTTCTTTCAGGCTTCTAAAGGCCTGTTCGGTTTCGGGGGACCACTTTACCATAAGTGGTCCTCTTGCTTTTGTGAGGTCGGTTAGTGGGGTTGCCTTAGTCGCAAAATTGGGAATAAACCTTCTATAGTACCCAATTAACCCCAAAAAGGTCCTTACTTGTTTTTTTGTAACTGGCCTTGGCCAACCTTGTATCGCCTCCACTTTGAGTGTTTGGGGTTTGAGTAAACCTCTGCCAATAGAATACCCCAGATACTTGGCCTCCTCCAGACCAATGGTGCATTTAGCGGGGTTAGCAGTTAGTCCAGCAGACCGAACTGCGTCGAGCACAGCTTGGACCTTTGGAAGGTGGGATTGCCAATCTTCACTATGGATTACCACATCATCCAGGTAGGCAGCAGCATACCGAGCATGTGGTTTTAAAATTTTATCCATCATTCTTTGGAATGTGGCGGGAGCTCCATGTAAGCCAAAAGGCAGCACCCTATACTGAAAGAGGCCGTCTGGGGTTGAGAAGGCTGTCTTTTCTTTTGCCCTTTCTGTGAGGGGAACCTGCCAGTACCCTTTTGTTAGGTCTAGGGTTGTGAGATATCGGGCTTTGCCCAGTCTCTCTACAAGTTCATCTACCCTGGGCATAAGGTAAGTATCAAATTTTGACACCGCGTTTAGTTTCCGGTAGTCATTACAAAACCTTGTTGTACCATCTGGCTTTGGGACTAAGACTATAGGGCTGTTCCACCCACTTTGGGATTCCTCAATGTCGCCTAGTTTTAGCATTTTTTTAACCTCTAAACTTATAGCCTCTCTTTTGGCCTCTGGGATTCGGTACGGTTTAAGGTTAACTCGGACCCCCGGTTCAGAGACTAGGTCATGTTCAATTACGCTAGTTCTACCTGGCTGTGTAGAGAAGATTTCTTTGTTTCTGCTCACTAAATTCTGAACCTCTTGTTTCTGATGAACGGACAGGGTTTCAGCTATGCTAACCTCTGGGTCAGTTCCTTGACTCTCTGACGGACCTGGGGTTACTAGGGTTGACAAGACTTCTCTATCTTTCCAGGGCTTGAGTAGGTTTATATGGTAAATTTGCTCAGGTTTCCTCCTACCTGGCTGTCTTATCTTATAATTTACTTCTCCCACTCTTTCCAAGACCTCATATGGCCCATGCCATTTAGCAAGGAATTTACTTTCCACGGTGGGAACCAGAACTAGTACCCTATCACCTGGAAAAAAAAATTCTGACCCTAGCACCCTTATTATACGTATTCCTCTGTGCTTCTTGAGCTTTCTCCATGTGTTCCCTCACTATGGGTAGGACTGCAGCAATGCGGTCCTGCATCTGGGCAACATGCTCTATTACACTTCTGTAAGGGGTAACCTCGTGTTCCCAAGTCTCTTTGGCTATATCCAGTAAGCCCCTTGGGTGTCGGCCATACAATAGTTCAAACGGGGAGAAGCCTGTGGATGATTGGGGAACTTCCCTAATGGCAAATAACAGGTACGGTAACAAACAATCCCAGTTTTTCCCATCTTTATCGACCGCCCGCCGTAACATGCTCTTTAAGGTTTTATTGAACCATTCCACTAAACCATCTGTTTGTGGATGATAGACTGAGGTTCTGAGGTGCTTGATTTTTAGGAGTTTACATAACTCTTTTGTTACTTGGGACATAAACGGTGTTCCCTGGTCAGATAGAATCTCTTTAGGAATTCCAACCCGGGAAAACAGAACTACTAACTCTTTTGCTATGTTTTTGGCAGAGGTGCTACGTAGGGGAACTGCCTCCGGATATCGGGTGGCATAATCTAATATTACCAATATATGCTGATGTCCCCTAGCAGACTTTATTAGGGGTCCTACTAGATCCATAGCAATCCGGTCAAATGGTACCTCTATTATGGGAAGGGGTACCAATGGGCTGCGGTACGCCTTGAACGGGGCGGTGATCTGACATGCTGGGCATGAGGAACAATAATTCGTAATTTCTGCCAGAACCCCAGGCCAATAGAAGCTTCGGAGAACCTTTTCTTTTGTCTTTTCCACCCCTAGGTGTCCCCCCAATGGATGACTATGTGCGAGGTGTAACACTACATTACGGAATGTCCGTGGTACCAACAATTGTTTAGTTGTAACTGATTTTCTTTTATCAACCCGATATACTAGGTCGTTCTCTACCTCGAAGTAGGGGTAAGCAAGCGACCTATCTGGTTGGCCAAGAGTACTATTCAGGTCCCGTATATTTCCCCTTGCTACCTCTAATGTGGGGTCCTCCCACTGGGCCTTCTTAAAACTCCCAGGACTGACCTCTAGGTCAGCGAGGGTCTTATCCGGTTCTGGGGTGGTAAGTGTCTGATCAACATCCTGATTTGGGGTATTCCCTACCAAAGTAGTGATGGGGAAGGGAATTTTACAGCACTCCTCCTTTTCCCCCTTCTTATTTGGGCCCTCGTCAACCTCCATTTCTGAAAACGGGAAAGGATTTATTTCTTCTAATACTTCGTTATGGTCCGCTATTGAACTCTGGGCGCTATTCTGAGCGGGGGACCACATTTTTAGAAAATGGGGAAAGTCGGTCCCTATTAACACATCATGTGCCAGTTTGGGTACAATACCCACCTTGAAATCTAAAGAACCAAACTCTGTTTCAAAAAAAACATCAACAGTGGAATATTCATGATTATCCCCATGTATACAACAAATTGCCATTCTTTGTGAACTGTTTCCCTGTTTCTTCTTAATGGGCAAGAGGTATTCGGACACTAGTGTGACCATGCTCCCAGAGTCCAGAAGTGCACGAACCCTCCTACCATTAACCTTTACAGATGCCCACAGATGGTTATTCAAGGGGTCCTCTGGGCTAGGGCGCATACATTGGGACAACAGCGAATAAGGTTCCACGCTGTTGCATTGCATGGGCTCATCATTTAGTGGGCAGATTTTTGCTGTGTGGCCCCTCTCATGACAATTTACACATTTAGGTACATAGTCTGTGTCCCACTTAGAGCCTTTTCCCGGCTCCCCATGTTGGCTATTGCCCTTAGTGTGCGAACCACTGTTGCTGGTGCTGCGTGAAGGTGGTCGCCGCTCTTCAGCTCCCCTTAACCCCGGTACCCTTTTACCATCTCTGGAAGAGTCCTGGAACCTCGGGTAGTGGGGTTGCTCCACGACTGTGGGTTGCGGGTGCTCTCCTGCTGCATTGTACCTTTCTACGAGGGCCACAAGCTCATCCGCATTGTGGGGGTCACTCCGACTGACCCAATGGCGTAAGGCAGAGGGAAGTTTCCTCAAGAACTGGTCCATGACCAACCGTTCCACGATGTGGCTTGCTGAGTTGATCTCGGGTTGTAGCCACTTCCGGGCGAGGTGGATGAGGTCATACATCTGGCTTCGGGTGGCTTTATCCATCGTGAAGGACCATGCGTGAAACCTTTGGGCGCGAACAGCCGTGGTTACGCCGAGGCGGGCGAGGATCTCGAACTTCAATTTTGCATAGACGTTAGCTTCGGCTGGCTCTAGATCAAAGTAAGCCTTCTGGGGTTCGCCGCTTAGGAAGGGTGCGATTAGACCAGCCCACTCAGCTTCTGGCCATCCCTCTCTCTGTGCCGTGCGTTCAAACGTGAGAAGATAGGCTTCCACATCATCCGAGGGTCCCATCTTCTGAAGGTAGTGGCTTGCCCTGGTCATTTTCGGAACTGGGGCTGCCGCTGCCAGTGGAAGGTTACTGATAGTCCCCCTCAGGATCTCGAGTTCCTGCTGTAAGCCCTGAGCGAACCGCTGTTGCTCCTCTCTCAGCAAGCGGTTTGTCTCTTGCTGGTTTGCATTTGCCTGTTGCAGGGCTTCATTCGCGTCTTTCTGGACAGCGACATTGCGTACCAGCGCACTCACCACGTCTTCCATCTTGTTTGGAGAGAGAGAAAAAAAAACTTTCTTTTTTTTTTTTTTTTTTTTAAAGTTCTTTAACCCCCAGACCTTTTAGTGTTCTGCCCGCATTCTCCACCATATGTGACAAACAGCTTACTCCGGGGCTCCGCTGCTTGTCCGGGACGGTTAGAACACGGTCTTTTGGGGTAGGTTAAATGAGGAGGCGTCACGTACTGTTCCTTTAAACAGGCTGTGCCTGGTTTATTCAGTCCCAGGCACGGAGACTGCCACAGTGCATACAACAAAACACATCAAAACAAAAGCTGCTCACCTGAGCGATAACTTAACTTAGATTTCCCTAACTCAGGGTGGAAGTGGCTTTTCCACTTTCCAACAACAAAACAAGGTACTTTTGCAGAGTTAGCCAAATGAATAGAACAATTGAACCTGTGTGGGGAAGGGGCTTCTCCCCACTGTGTTCAGCAGCCTTCCAGGCTCTGGAGAAGAGACAAGAGCCAACAGGAAATCAGTCTTACATACCTGATTTCTAATTAGCATGACAGGTGACAGAAATCCCTCAGTTCCAGCGCTTGCCCAAAACTGTGGGATGGAGTGCATGTATTATAAGGCTGCACTCCCAGGCCAGACAGGATAGAAACTGTTCAGTATCCTGGGAGCCCTATATATGGAATTTATTACCATCCCCTGGTTTCTGTCACAATTGTTTTACTTAAAATTGAGAGGGCCTAGTTATCCATTGATTGTCACTGTGGATAACTAGGCCTTCTTTATGGGGAGCTTAGATAGGCACATAGGCAATAAATGGTAAGCTATCACTTAAAAAAAAAAGTTAATATAAGAATACATTAATAACCCCACTTCATTACCTTAGTGGCTAACCGCTAAGGTAATAAGTGAGATAACCCCTCCCACCGGAAGGCATAACCACCATCCCTGAGGCAACTACCCTCTACTCACCCCCCACCCCACCCCCCCAACAAATCAACCCCCTTCTTTTTTGGGGTTAATGCCCAAAACGTCTATTACACATTTGGCTAATAGGGGTCATCATGGGAAGTTGGTTATGGCTCCCAGGGGGTGGTGGGAGGGGTTAACCCTTCATTACCTTAGCGGTTAGCCACTACGGTAAAGAACGAGCGTTATTAATGTATTTAAATTGTAATTAACTTTATTTTTAATGATAGCCACATTGGCAAAACATGGTAAGCTATCTAAGACCCCTATTGAGACGGCTTAGTTATCCACAATGACAATCAATGGTTTTAAGTCAAACATCTATTTTTAATGTTATGGTTTTGTATTTTATTTTTGGTTAATGCCCAAAGCCACTATTAGTCACATTTGACTAATAGGGATATTGGGCATTAGTCTAAAGAGAAGGGGTAGGTTTGTTGGGTGAAAGGATTAGTTACCCCAGGGAGGGTGGTTAGGCCTCCCGGGAGGGTGGATGTGTAGCAGGAAGGGTTAACCCCATATTTACCTTAGCGGTTACTAGAACATTGCATAGCATACAGTATGTATTTAAAAAATGTTTTACTAGGAAATAATACATTGAGAGTTACCTCTCGTTTTCAAGTATGTCCTGGGCACAGAGTTAAGATGACAATACACAGTAACATTAAATGAACAAGGTTATACATTATATTTAAAGACATTGCATGAACAGTTACAGATAGTATATACTAGGCATTAAGGTGGGCAAGGGGGGGAGGTAGTGTAGTTTTATATTTCTATTAACCCCTTTGTAGACCCTTTTGGTCAGCTAGTCATAGAAACCCAATCACTAGTTGACCCGTGGGCTATTAAGGGGTTAATATGTACTGCCATGTATTAAAAGTAATATTTTATCATCTATTTCAGGTTGGTTTAGTTTATCTTGCCTACGTACAGTATATAATGGCCAGTATATACACAGGAGAGACAGGTCTAACACCAGCCTGGACTAGGTGATAAAATATTTCTGGCGTTAAATCATCTTCTGATAAAAATGAAAACATGATTTAAAGTATGGCCATTTTTACCTTAAAATGCGGTAGTATGCCTTTTTTTTCTATCGGACCCGATACTTTAAACGGATCCGATAAAAGGCGCTTTATTTTTGGCAGTGCAACATTGATGTATTGCACGATAAAAATAAGGCACTTTATTTGCCGATAATACCACATTTTTAGGTTATTGCAGCTTGATTTATCCGGTCCCGAAATGGGACGTTTGCCCGCAGGTGATTGGCTGCAACCACACATCTCGTCACCAGGACAACTCATCGGCTAGACACCTGGCTGCAGAGCACCTCGCCGCGGGAGGTCCAATGCCATCTTTAAATGGTAATGTCCCGCCATGCATACGCCCGCACCACCGCAAGCTCCGTCTGGCAAGCTCCGTGAGTTCTCACGCCGCCCGCTCCAACAAGCTCCTGTGCCGCCCGTTCCAACAAGCTCTCTAGCTGCCCGCTCTGACAAGATCCTGTGCCGCCCGCTCCAACAAGCTCCCGCACTGCCCGCTCCAACAAGCTCCCATGCCAACAACTCCAACAAGCTCCCGCACTGCCCGCTCCAACAAGCTCCCATGCCAACAACTCCAACAAGCTCCCGCACTGCCCGCTCCAACAAGCTCCCATGCCAACAACTCCAACAAGCTCCCGCACTGCCCGCTCCAACAAGCTCCCATGCCGACTACTCCAACAAGCTCCCGCACTGCCCGCTCCAACAAGCTCCCATGCCGACAACTCCAACAAGCTCCCGCACTGCCCGCTCCAACAAGCTCCCATGCCGACAACTCCAACAAGCTCCCGCACTGCCCGCTCCAACAAGCTCCCATGCCGACTACTCCAACAAGCTCCCATGCCGACAACTCCAACAAGCTCCCGCACTGCCCGCTCCAACAAGCTCCCGCACTGCCCGCTCCAACAAGCTCCCGCACTGCCCGCTCCAACAAGCTCCCATGCCGACAACTCCAACAAGCTCCTGCACTGCCCGCTCCAACTAGCTCCCGTGCCGACTACTCCAACAAGCTCCCGCACTGCCCGCTCCAACAAGCTCCCATGCCGACTACTCCAACAAGCTCCCGCACTGCCCGCTCCAACAAGCTCCCATGCCGACAACTCCAACAAGCTCCCGCACTGCCTGCTCCAACAAGCTCCCATGCCAACTACTCCAACAAGGTCCCATGCCGACAACTCCAACAAGCTCCCGCACTGCCCGCTCCAACAAGCTCCCATGCCGACAACTCCAACAAGCTCCCGCACTGCCCGCTCCAACAAGCTCCCGCACTGCCCGCTCCAACAAGCTCCCGCACTGCCCGCTCCAACAAGCTCCCGCACTGCCCGCTCCAACAAGCTCCCGCACTGCCCGCTCCAACAAGCTCCCGCACTGCCCGCTCCAACAAGCTCCCGCACTGCCCGCTCCAACAAGCTCCCGCACTGCCCGCTCCAACAAGCTCCCATGCCGACAGCTCCAACAAGCTCTCGTGCCGCCTGCTCCGACAAGATCCTGCACCGCCCACCCCAATAAGTTCCCACACCGACAGCTCCGACAAACTCCCATGCCGCCAAGGTGTCCTGCCGATGAGATGTCCCAGCGACAACGTGTGTGGTGACGGATCGCCGGCGGCACTTTGGTCATAGTCAATCGACCACACGTCTTAGACAGTTCGGCCCTGTAAGAGGGCATGGCTGAAGGAAGAACAGAAACATATTGTGACAGGGCACTGCTGGTAGGAACAACCCATGGTGACGACACTGCAAGCTTACACGGGGACAGGGCACCGCTGGGGAAGAAAACTGACAGGGCACTGCTGTGGGGGGACTGCTGGGGGGAGAATACACCGTGACAGAGCACTGCTGGGGGGAGAACACTGGCAGGCCACCTCCGGTGGGGAGAATACACTGTGACAGAGCACTGCTGGGGGAGAACACACTGTGACACGGCACTGCTGGGGGGAGAATACACTGTGACAGAGCACTGCTGGGGGGAGAACACACTGTGACACGGCACTGCTGGGGGGAGAATACACTGTGACAGAGCACTGCTGGGGGGAGGAAACACTGTGACATGGCACTGCTGGGTAAAGAACACTGATAGGGCACTGCTGTGGGGGGACTGCTGGGGGGAGAATACACTGTGACCGAGCACTGCTGGGGGGAGGAAACACTGTGACAGGGCACTGCTGGGGGGAGGAAACACTGTGACACGGCACTGCTGGGGGGAGGAAACACTGTGACAGGGCACTGCTGGGGGGAGGAAACACTGTGACAGGGCACTGCTGGGGGGAGAACACACTGTGACAGGGCACTGCTGGGGGGAGGAAACACTGTGACACAGCACTGCTGGGGGGAGAACACTGACAGGGCACTTCTGGGGTAGCACACACTGTGACAGGGCACTGCTGAGGTAGCACACACTGTGACAGGGCACTGTTGGGGTAGCACACACTGTGACAGGGCACTGCTGGGGGGAGAACACACTGTGACAGGGCACTGCTGGGGGGAGAACACACTGTGACAGGGCACTGCTGGGGGGAGAACACACTGTGACAGGGCACTGCTGGGGGGAGAACACACTGTGACAGGGCACTGCTGGGGGGAGAACACACTGTGACAGGGCACTGCTGGGGGGAGAACACACTGTGACAGGGCACTGCTGGGGGGAGAACACACTGTGACAGGGCACTGCTGGGGGAGAACACACTGTGACAGGGCACTGCTGGGGGAGAACACATTGTGACAGGGCACTGCTGGGGGGAGAACACACTGTGACAGGGCACTGCTGGGGGGAGAACACACTGTGACAGGGCACTGCTGGGGGAGAACACATTGTGACAGGGCACTGCTGGGGGGAGAACACACTGTGACAGGGCACTGCTGGGGGAGGTCACACTGTGACAGGGCACTGCTGGGGGAGAACACACTGTGACAGGGCACTGCTGGGGGAGAACACACTGTGACAGGGCACTGCTGGGGGAGAACACACTGTGACAGGGCACTGCTGGGGGAGAACACATTGTGACAGGGCACTGCTGGGGGGAGAACACATTGTGACAGGGCACTGCTGGGGGGAGAACACATTGTGACAGGGCACTGCTGGGGTAGCACACACTGACAGGGCACGTCTAGGGGGAGAACACATTGTGACAGGGCACTGCTAGGGGGAGAATACACTGTGACAGGGCACTGCTGGGGGGAGAACACACACTGACAGGGCACTGCTGGGGTAGCACACACTGACAGGGCACTTCTAGGGGGAGAATACACTGTGACAGGGCACTGCTGGGGGGAGAACACACTGCGACACGGCACTGCTGGGGGGAGAACACACTGTGACAGGGCACTGCTGGGGGGAGAACACACTGCGACACGGCACTGCTGGGGGGAGAACACACTGTGACAGGGCACTGCTGGGGGGAGAACACACTGTGACACGGCACTGCTGGGGGGAGAACACACTGTGACAGGGCACTGCTGGGGGGAGAACACACTGTGACACGGCACTGCTGGGGGGAGAACACACTGTGACACGGCACTGCTGGGGGGAGAACACACTGTGACAGGGCACTGCTGGGGGGAGAACACACTGCGACACGGCACTGCTGGGGGGAGAACACACTGTGACAGGGCACTGCTAGGGGGAGAACACACTGTGACAGGGCACTGCTGGGGGGAGAACACACTGTGACAGGGCACTGCTGGGGGAGAACACACTGTGACAGGGCACTGCTGGGGGGAGAACACACTGTGACAGGGCACTGCTGGGGGGAGAACACACTGTGACAGGGCACTGCTGGGGGGAGAACACACTGTGACAGGGCACTGCTGGGGGGAGAACACACTGTGACAGGGCACTGCTGGGGGGAGAACACACTGTGACACGGCACTGCTGGGGGGAGAACAGGCTGTTACTGGACACTGCTGTGGGGAAAAAATCACTCAATGACAGAGCACTGTTTGGAGAATATTCAAATAAATGGACTATATCTGAGGGACTATCTGGCACCATTCAGCTGCTGCTGAGCTGCTGAGAGAACAATCTGCCATTTGGAGCTGGCACTGGGGTCGGCCTACTGGAAATGACAACGTTCAACTCCCCGAGGGCCCATGATCCAGCTACACATCTGCACATCAGTAATTGCAGAACATGAAAACTCTGACATCACCTCCCCAATTCTGCACTTCTCCTGAGAGAACCGCCGCTTTCCCCGGAAACAGACCACTTACTGCTGTCATATGGGCTCCTGCACGGCAGGCATTAAATAGTGGTGGGGTACATACACATAATAGAAAGAAGACATTCCTGATGCAGGGTTACAAGCTTATCGTTTCCTCCCTTTGGAGACCAAATGGGGCACTTACACTTGACAATATCTAATGATAACAAAAATCCTGCAGCACACAAAAGATTATAAACTTTGGGGGGGTGACACATGTGAACCATGCGCTCTACGTTTAACATGGCATTATCAACTGTTATAGTCATCATACTGTTGGGGCTCATCTGGAGAGTGAGTATGACCGTTACACACCACAGTTAAACTCTCAGCAGTAAATCACTAGCTGCCACAGAGAAAAAGGGACCACAACATTAAACTATACTACACATGCCACAAGTGAAACCGGACTGCAATTACTGTACCCCCTCCCTGGCACTCATCTTGTATTAATGAACTGGTACCAGATCTTGTTATAAACTTGAAATAATAAAAACTATATAAGTTATTTCAGTTGAATGCTTAATAATATACCCAGTTGAGATATAATAATATTTGGATATTGACAATGTACTTAGAATATTTTTGGAGACTCAAGTCCCTACTCCATAGAGCTTACAATATATTTGCTGATGTCTGAGGAACATGGAGATAAAGTGACTTACCCAAGGTCACAAGGAACTGACACCAGGAATTGAACCAGGCACCTCCCACGTCAAATTCAGTGTCAATGTTTTCAGAGTCTGTGCCTTTACTCACTGCGCCACTCCCCCAGATGTGGTTTATAGCATTGCATATCAATTGAATACATTTATGTCAAAAGATTAAATCAAGAAGTCACATTGTGGGGCTGAAAGAGGGAAGACTCCATGGATGGGAAATGACGTAGTAACTAAGAAAAGTGTCAGGTATGTGAAACAGCAGAGGCGATTAATGCAAATGCAACAGAATTTTAAAAAATTGTATGGTAGTGACACAAACACTAAGACACTAAGGTCCAGACCCATAGAGGTCCAACATTGACTTGACGAGTCATTAACTGAAGTTAACGCCTCATTAAGTGCTAATGGGTACCTTCAAATCTCAGTAACGGAGCGTTAAATGCTGTTTTTGGCTGGAAAGGGCATTGCATTAAGTACAACGGCTATTAGTGCTAATGCTTTGCAAAAGAGGTGTCCCTCTTGACAATGCATATCCACAGAGCTCCGTTATAGTTAACACTGGGATTTAACCTAAGGTTAGTTAGGTCATGCCTAAATGTGGTGTTACTCCCATCCAGACTCTGAAATTTGAGAGAGGGGTAGAGAGGGAGACAATCATTTTGATAACGTCCCGTTATTAGCACTGAATTAACGGACTTAGAGATAAAGCCAGATGTAATACACTCCGAATTGGTGTATTAAAAATGATGAAGTAGTCTTTGCTTTAATATGTGGTGAATTGAGCACCGAAGACATCCGTAAATAAAAAAAAGTCAGAGGAATTTCAGCCAAATGTAAAATTCACAGAGAACTCTATGTAAAAACAATTCTACATGCCGTATGTAATATTCTCTTAAGAATGTACTTCAATCAAAATATCGGCAAATTAGCCTGGGTTTATTGGTCAGCTTGATCACCTAAACGAAAGAGCAAGAATTGCACTAAATATGAGAAAAATAGCTGGAGAGAACGGAGAATTAGCTAAAATATCTGGCAATCGTTGAAAACAACCGAGAATAAGTCCAATCACCTGTGACCAAGGATAATCACATGTGGTGACAACCACTGCCTCTAACAGCAACTCCTCCGACTCAGTGTGTTTCTCCCTACCAACATTGTATCAAAAAGCTTTGAGTCCTCCGTGCCAATTGTAATGCAAGATGGAGTATTGTTGGTTATTTTTTTAATATGCTATTTGAACTCGTCACTTTTTCCTGTTAATTGGAATTTTGGCTTGCACCTTTTTTTTCCGGTAACTTTTTGTGCTATTACTTTTACCTTTTTAACTTGCAATTTGTATCATTTTTCAGCCAAACTTCCCCCCCCCCCCTTCCACCACACACAGATATATTAAATTAGGTGACATGCTGACAAATCTTTCAGGGGAATTGGGACAACACGTTTTGTCAAAGCCGAATCTGTGGCTTTGTAGTATATTGAATCTGCCAAGAAGTGCTTAATGAACAAGGCAGTGGGCATACAAACCATCAATGTAAACCTTATGGGCTGCAACTGATTACCAGGCTATTTAAGAACACTTAAACAAATTCGTGATTTAAGCGCTCCAGCTCTGGATCCATAAGCGCTTATATACGTAATGTAATAGTATAAACAGAGGCACCGTACTAGGGTCTAGTGATATACAATCAATGGAAGTAGAAACAGTGGCTCTCAATAAGATATAAAGTTCAAAGAGACAAAATATTCCCTGAAGGTCAGGACCGGTGGGTTGTAGCCCACCAGTCAAAATCTCATTGGGATAGTCCCAGGACTAATAATAACACACGAGATACACTTAATGATTTGTAACAATGTAACAATAAGAACACTTACAGTATTGGTGTAAGTCCATGCAGTGCAGGTAATTGTTGACCACTTTGGCTTCCCCGAACGTTAGTTTATTTCACTGTTAAAGCTATTTTCAGCTTTAAGTTAGAAATACTGTAATTGCCCCAAATATTTGTAACAGACGTTTTAATGTCTCCAGTAATTGCATTCTCCTACCCCTCAAACAGTAATGCAAGTTTATGTAAGATAGGCAGTACTATAGAGGTGATGGGATTGTGGACAACCTGAACTGTTGACTAATATAAGGACAGGGGGAGAAATGTGACTTGTCTAATGAGGTTATGGTATTTTTCTAATTTAAACCTCCTCCACAGCATATGCTAATGAAACAGCGCTCAGATCACAATCTGGCTCAGATTAGCAGACTGCTGATGTTGTGTCACTCAGCTCAACATCTGTCCTGTTAAAAAGCAGGTGAGAAGATTCAGGAAGAGCAAAGACAAAGTCACACCTGCATCCCAATGAAGGGGTAAGAACCCTGCTGAGAACAGAACATTTCTGCAACTGTTGCCTGACCTGGACAAAGAACGGTATATGGAATAAATGTATTTTACACAAAATGAAAGCAATACAAGCCCCAACACTTTACACAGTGTCTGAAGCTAGAGAGGACCTATGAGACATGGCAATAAGAATGCTTCCTTTCTCTCTCTGTAGTAATAATAATAATAATACTGGCATGTTCTTGTATAGCGCTGCTAGTTTTACATAGTGCTTTACAGAGACATTTTGCAGGCACAAGTCCCTGACCTGTGGAGCTTACAATCTATGTTTTTGGTGCCTGAGGCACAGGGAGATACAGTGATTTGCCCAAGGTCACAGGGAGCCGACGCCGGGAATTGAATCAGGCTCCCCTGCTTCAAACGCTCAATGCCAGTCAGTGTCTTTACTCATTGAGCCACTCCCTCTCTCTACAGGAAGTAGGCATTTCATGCAAAATTATATGGATTCATTTAGCCAGCAGCACAGAGAAAAAGACTTAATCATGGCTATGGCACTGATGTTAGAAAGCTATCAGGCACCGAGGAAAGGGCACTGCAGCTGAAAAACCTACACAGCAGGGCATAGCTTTGTGTGCCTGTTGGGGGAGTCAATATTGTAATAGCAGGGGGTACTGTAGGGCAGGATTTAGGTGCAGTTGAAAACTGCAGGCGTGGAGATGCAGGAATTTGATGGGGGAGTCATTATATGGACAGTAGGGATGTATCCTTGACTTTCAAGTGGAAATATGCCATTCAATTAAAGCTGAACATACATACGACCTGTACATAGGTGGAGTTATGCTAAGCAGCCATTGTTGCACAAGATAATGCAAAAATATACAGCAGTGTAACTTCAAGGACAGCATAAAAAAAGTCTGCATATTAGTGAGAACAATTCCATATCTTAATAACATACAGTACTTTAGCGACAAAGAAAACATATCTGAAATTCATTGAACAGAATGGCTTATTTTCTCACTTACACCCACACAAACATCCAAATATTCACAGGCCAATTATCCCCTCCGTGCACAAGAAGCAGATTGATAACACAGGTTTATTCCTTGATACCTATTTTGAATCATAAGCATACCAAGGAGATGGCAAATATTCACAGTCTCATGCCAATCAGTAAGCCGGATAACCACAAATAGGGCTGGCCGGTTACTTCTTGCCTCTCTGAGGAGTAAAAGCTGCCTGTACAGAACTGGACAGATGGGAAGCTGCTGTATGAATTCCAGATTCCTGTATGGTGTTTTACACAATGTGCATCTTTTTTGAAAATCCCTTATGGGTAACATGGTAATTATTCTGCAGAAACAAATTCATAGTGTTAGTGGCCAACAAGGCATCATTTCTACCAGTAATACCTGTGACGGTAAGGGTAGAATTGGTTGCTCTTAAATAAAGGTTAAGCCCGCTATTAACCCTACTTGTCAATAATATGATGTATTTATTGATGTATGTACAGTTTATTGTACCAGTCCTATATATGTTATTCTTAAAGTATGTAAAACAGTGATGTACTGTACAGCTCTGTTCAAGAGGGTGGGCCTGCAGGGGTTACCTCTCTCTCGCAAAAGGTGTTGTAATCACAGCAGAGTTTGGTATTGTAGGCCTGGAACCTGTGATGGGATTAGGCCCATTGTTTAGGCATCAGGGAGAGGTCGACCCCCTGCTGAGTGGACTTGTTCTGCAAAAAATCTGTAAGCCTTGGGGCTCTATCTGTATTGTATGAAGGTAGTGGGGAATTGAGTGGGCATTGTCCTATATCTGCCTACATCCTGTGGACTATGTTAAGGATAGGAATGACCATATTTGGGCATGCCATTTTGGGCTTCCTGGCCCACTTTCCCCCTAAGTAATCTCATCAACCGAGTTTGGGGAAATGCAGTGACCAGAACTATTGTTCCTACCCAGGCTGGCTGGCATCTCCCTGATTGGGACGGGAGTATAAATACTCCTTCTCCCCAGCCTCAACTGAGTCATTCTGAACCTGGTAGTCTTTGTGAAGGCTGTGTGCTGACACAGCTGAAAGAACTGACAGGGCGTTAGCAAAAGGGAACAGAGGATACCCAGTGCAGGTGTGTGGAGCAGGGTTGCGCAAACTGGGGGCAAGCCCCCAAGGGGAGCACGAGATTTTTTTGGGGTTGAACAGCACTTACAGGGGCCCCACACTCTTCCCCAAAGCATTAAAATTAAATGCCTGGGGATTGCGCGCGAGGCAATACTACCTTACCTGATCTCCGGCAGGCTCCGGCGACGCGTCGCCATGGCAAAGCGGTGTCAAATTATGCTGTGGGGTCACATCATGCCACGTTGCCATGTCAGGTGATGTTGTGGCGACAAAAGGTAAGAATAGGCAAGCAGAGGGGCACGAGCAGTGGGGGAGGGCAAGCAGGGGCATGCAGACTAAAACGTTTGCGCACCACTGGTCTGAAGCATCCGGTGGCGCTGCGGTCTGTGTGCGCAGCATCGGCCTTAGCTCTTTGGAGTGAAGCAATGTCGGGGAGTTTAAAACTGCTATCTAGAGGAGAGCAAGGCAGTGCTGCTCATACTACCAAGGACAGTGGCGCAAGTTGAGAATGCGCATCGGGGTAAGCTTCCGGACTGAGGTCCCCGCACCCTGGACTTCAAGTCGTTCCCCCAGTTATCACAGTTGGGTGAGTTTGTGTGTGTGTGTGTGTTTTATGTACTGGAGGTTTGTGGGAAATGACTTTTGTTCAACTCTGCAGTTCTGTCTGCTCTACTGATCCCTGGTGTAGTTATCCTGGTCTCCCGTGACAATACCAGTTACAGAAATGTTCAAGACATATATATTTTTGTTTCCCTTGTTGTTAATACTGTTAATACAGTATACTTCCAAATACCCTTCCCAATGCAAACTTTTTTTAAAATCTTTTATTTGTTTTCAAAAACAAACATCAAAAGAAGTTTCGTGGATGAACAGTAGGGGAGCGCAAAATCACGTGGACAATATGTGAAAAACCTCTTGCTCCTTCTATAATCCCTATGCTCACACAGATTTTTAACTCTTCGATCTACTCTACTCTCTACTCTCAAGCATGCAACAGTTATACCATTACTCAATAACAGCAAGCTTGACCCTACCTGTCCTTCTAACTATCGACCTGTCTCCCTCCTGCCTTTTGCCTCCAAACTCCTTGAACGTCTTGTATTCTCTCGATTGCTACACTTTCTCAACACCTATTCTCTTCTAGACCCTCTACAATCTGGCTTCCGCACTGCTCACTCTACTGAAACAGCCCTCACTAAAATAACCGACGACCTCCATGCTGCCAAAGACAGAGGTCATAACACTCTGCTCATATTACTCTACCTCTCTGCAGCATTTGACATCGGGGACCACCCTCTTCTCCTCCACATTCTCCATACTCTTGGTATTCGGAACAAAGCTCTATCCTGGATCTCCTCTTACCTCTCCCATCGTACTTTCAGTGTCTCTTTTGCTAACACCTCCTCTATCGATCTCTCTGTGGGGTTACCCCAGGGCTCTGTCCTGGGACCCCTTCTCTTTTCTCTTTACACACTCTCTCTAGGTGACCTACTGTAATCACATCTTTTGGGTTTAAATATCACCTCTATGCTGACGACACACAAATTTACCTTTCAACCCGACCTTACACCTGCTTTACAGACCAAAGTTTCTGAAAGTCTCTCTGGAATATCATCCTGGGATGGCCATCCGCTGACTGAAACTTAATATGGCAAAAACAGAGCTCCTTGTACTTCCTCCCAAACCTGGCCGTACTACCTCCTTCCACATTACTGTTGGAAATACGATTATTCACCCAGTAGCCCAAGCACGCTGCCTAGGGGGTCACACTCGACTCCTCTCTCACATTTTCCTCTCACATTCAAAACGTTTCTAAAACTTGTCGCTTTTTCCTCCACAATATCACAAAGATACACCCTTTCCTCTGTTACTTGACTGCTAAAACTCTGACTCAGGCCCTCATTCTCTCCCGTCTCGATTACTGCAACCTCCTGCTGTCCGGCCTTCCTACCTCTCACCTGTCTCCCCTCCAATCTATCCTAAACGCTGCTGCCAGAATCACTCTACTCTTTCCTAAATCTGTCTCTGCGTCTCCCCTCCTGAAATCCCTCTCCTGGCTTCCGATCAAATCCTGCATCTCACACATTCTCCTCCTCACTTTTAAAGCTTTACACTCTTCTGCCCCTTCTTACATCTCAGCCCTAATTTCTCGCTATGCACAATCCCGACTCTTGCTCAAGGATGTCTTCTTTCTACCCCCTTTGTATCTAAAGCCCTCTCCCGCCTTAAACGTTTCTCACGGACTGCCCCGCACCTCTGGAATGCCCTTCCCCTCAATACCCGACTAGTACCCTCTCTATCCACCTTTAAGACCCACTTTAAGACACATTTGCTTAAAGAAGCATATGAATAGCAATTAGATTGTAAGCTCCTCGGAGCAGGAACTCCTCTTCCTTAATGTTACTTTTATGTCTGAAGTACTTATTCCCATGACCTGTTATTTATATTATTTGTTATTTATATGATTACAACATGTATTACTATTGTGAAGAGCTATGTACATTTATGACGCTATATAAATAAAGACATACAATACAATACAATACAAAAAGAACAAAAAATGAAAATATAGTGTAATAACGTCTAAACCAAATCAATATAAGTGAATTGGAGGGGTCTTTAGATGTTGAACTCACATTCTTCCCAATAAACAAAAGCCTTTCCAGACACTGTGGTACTGATGTAGACTCTCACAGGATCTTCCTTCAGATAGGGATATCCGTCAGGATATACATGAGTGGTGCAATGTGGAAAGAAATCGAACAATAGTGCACACCAATGTATATAAAAATTGACCACTTTATCACACAACTGGTGGAATCACACTTACAATATAAATATAAAATATAGGCATTTAAAATGTGTGAAGCTTGTTGGGCTCTCACTCCCTCCTCCGCCCGGGACCCACGTCTGTTGCGTCACTTCCGGTTCACAGTATATCTCAGAAATGGATGTAGGAGGATTCCCTGGACATCTGAACAGGTAAGGAGTGTGGCTGCAGGCTTCAAGTATCGACTCTACGCGTTTTGTGTCATCCGCTTCGTCAGGAGTCTTCTAATTGGTCTCTGAGTTCTTTCGACTAAGTACCCTAAATTCGCCTCTCATTGGCTGAAAATCGCTGTGACGGGGAGGAAAGGGTTAATACCTGATTTGCCATGCATTACTGTTGTTGCCCTGTCCCCGCCATTTTTATTCCCCATGTGCAGGCCATTCCCTGTCTGCGAGGGTAAAAGACAAGATGCATTGCTTGCCATACCCTCTAACCAACACATGATAGACGATCTTAAATGTAAGGCAGGAGGTATTTTTTTTGTAAGTCTAAGCAGGAATTACTTGGACATCCAGCTGTGATATGGGTGAATGAGCTTCGGTATTTTTATGACCAAGCCTGACAGGGTTGTAATTATTTATATGATGGAACCTCAAAAGGCTCCCACAGATGTCTAAAAGAGTGTCAATTATGACAAGACCCATAGGCCCATAATGTATACAATACTGGCATACTGATGCACAGCAGATATCAGGCTAGTGACACCTCTAAGTCAGAGATCAGACTTAGTGGCCCCAAGAAATGGGTGTATACCAGGTATGCTAAGTGGCATGGGCGTCAACCTGACCCATGCACCCTGTCCACCGGACAGCCCTTTTGACCGGTCTTATGAACTGTGGGTCACTTGGCTATTCATGGTTTTTTTTGTTCCCATGAGGGGATTGGATCCACATGTTAAAGATAGCTTTGGCCAGTCTGTAACTGTGGCCTCCCAGGTATTTCCCAGTGTGATTCCTGAATTTTAATCCATGATGTAAAGATGCAAGACTTTGTTCCAGTACAGCAGCAACCAGTCCAGGAGTTAAGGGGTTAACAACCACATAACCACAGGACTTTTAAAACCAAGGTTGCATTTCTTGCACTGGCAAGCAAAGGACAATTTCTTTCGTTCCAAGGACAATTTATTTCGTTTCCTAATCCCAGTGAGTGTGGTTTTAAGTGTATTCTGCAGATGTCGTGTGTTTGTCTATTAAGGAAATAAATCACAATTTATTTTGCAACTTGTTCTGTTCAATCAAGAACCCAGAAATATAAATGTGTTGATAAAAGTTGATGTCATCGTGACAATCGCTATCTAGGTTTCTCATTGGATACTAGCAGCCTATCAGAATGCTACAAAAACAGGAACTGGATGGTAAACAATAGAATAACGGCATCTAACAGACATATCACAAACATGCACATGGGTAATAAATTATGAGAACATCTCACATACCCCCAAAAAAAGGGAATATGACAAGGATTCTCTACAACTTGTGGCAGAAACAGCATACTGTTGGTATATAAGGGGAGGAAATCTATAGCCCACAGCATGGAATACTTTCACCACTTCTATAGTGAGTCTAACCTAAACGTTGATCTCAAACTTCCTAATCTTAAAAATTGATTTAAAATATCTACGGTGGTGTCTTGAAGGAGTTCTTTGAGGACAAAGAGGACAAAAAGAGGAGCATGAATTAAAATACAATAGAATAAATATTCACATAACAATGTAATTCAAATAAAAAAGGGAAGGTAGTATAAAAAGTAAGGAACATACAGTCACTTCAAATATTTAAGAGTGCAAATAAATACATATACATTTCCTAAAAATGTATTTTACAGAAATTACCTAAAAAATATCTAAAAAGATCCAAAACATGATTAAAATATCTTAGAGGAAGGCTACTATATCTAGATCCACATTAAGGCCGTTGGGGCTCATGTTTTTCATCCTGTGGATCCAGAAAGTTTCTCTTTGTGATGATTTTAATATTTTATTGCCTCCTCTTCAATTTAAAATGACCTTTTCGATCCCTCTAAAAATCAAACCTTTGGGGTTACTGCCATAGAATAATGCGAAATGTTTAGAAACACTGTGGTTCTGTAATTTCCTCTTAATGTTACCCACATGTTCTAATATTTGGTCTTTTAAAGGACGTGAGGTTCGACCAATGTATTGTAATCCACATGGACATTCTAATAAATGAACAATGTAATCGGTATTGCAATTAATAAAATCAGTAGTTTCAAATTTTTCTTTTGTTATATGTGAATAAAAATTATCTTTTGTTTTTGAACCGTATTCACATGCTTTGCAATTTCCACATTTATGAAATCCTGTGTGTGGTTTCAACCATCAGGTAACGTTATCTGTACATTGTTTTAAAGGTTTAAAATCACTGGGAGGTAACTTACTTTTTAAATTGCCTGACCTTTTAAAAATAACACGTGGATATTCTGGGAGTTCGCTTCCTAAAATGGGATCATATTTTAAAATGTGCCAATGCTTAGAAATGACATTTTTAATTTTATTAGATTCTTGATTGAATTGTGTGATGAAAGTAGTTTGAAAGTCACATTTGTTATTTTCCTTTACTGCTGATTGGTCCCTGTCTGGATTTAATATTATATTTCTATCTAACTCATCTGTTCTCTTAACTGCTTCTTGAATGACACTCTCTGTAATTCTTTTCCTTGAATTTCTTGATTAAGACTTCTGATTGTTTTCCATAGACTTGTCTTTCTGTACAGTTTCTTTGAAATCTACGTAGCTGTCCGTAAGGGATATTGGATATCCACTTCGGATGGTGGCAACTTGAATTATCAATGAAATTATTCCCATCCACCTTTTTGAAATACGTTTTTGTTTTAATTTTCTCTTCTTCTATATATATTACTAAATCAAGAAATTCTATTTCAGTTTTGTTTATATTTGATATAAAAATCAGGTTACGGTCATTTGTATAAATATAAAATAAAAAATTGTTTAAATCTTCCAGGTCACCATTCCAGACGAAGAGAACATCATCGATATATCTCTTCCATAGGGCCAGGTTTGCACCGAACTCATAGGGGCACAACATCTGGTCATCTTCCCACACCCCTATGAATAAGTTTGCCCTTTTTTATTTGAATTACATTCAGTTTCTATCAGCACTTTTCTACCATTACTTTTATTTTATATATATTATGTGAATATTTATTCTATTGTATTTTAATTCATGCTCCTCTTTTTGTCCTCTTTGTTCTCAAAGAACTCCTTCAAGACACCACCGTAGATATTTTAAATCAATTTTTAAGATTAGGAAGTTTGAGATCAACGTTTAGGTTAGACTCACTATAGAAGTGGTGAAAGATTTCCTTGCTGTGGGCTATAAATTTCCTCCCCTTATATACCAACAGTATGCTGTTTCTGCCACAAGTTGTAGAGTATCCTTGTCATATTCCCTTTTTTTTTGCAAGACTACTTGACCACATTAACTACAACAGCAATGCCACATACGTTTGTAACATGGAAGTATAAGATCTTCCCTGCAGTCCCTCCCCATTACACTGCTTGGGCCAGAGCAGTATGACTGTCATGCCCGGTACAGAAGGCTACTGTATATCTTCCCTGGTCATTGCCTGCCTCACAACCCACAACTTCTGTACATTACTCTACAAGGAGAGCACTCCTCAAGCTACCATTTCCCATTTCCCACATCCTTGGCTCTATGACACCTTGCTAACATACATCATGTTTCTTGTCCAAATTCTATTACAAGTTAACTTTAGCGGAGTGAAAATGTAGAGGAAAATGAAAAACATTAATGTGGTCCTCTAGAAAAAAAACAATGTTCCAGACCCACAGCAAGTAACATTTCTGAACAAAAAACCTGTGATGTTCAAAAGTTTGAGTGCTGTAAATTATTTAGGTTCAGATCCACAGAGCTCTGTTGTTGACTTAACAAGGTGTTAACTTAAGTTAACGCACCATTATGTGGTAAAGGGAATCTTCAAAGCTCATGAAAGCCATTTTTTTGCCTGGAGAGGGCATTGAAATAACTGTAACGCACGTTAGGGCTAATGATATGTAAAAGAGGCATTCCCCGTAACAACGCATATACACAGAGGTCTGTTAAAGTTAATGCAGGGAGTTAATGAGACGTTGGTTAGGTCATAGCTAAAAGTGGTGTTAGTCACATCCAGACTCTCATGCTTTTACAGGCTCTGGATGGTTGTAACACCACAGTTAGGTATGATTTAACTAACATATTGTTATTTACAGGGTTCTTTCCTTCTCCTTCTCTTTATTTAACTTTAATTAAAAACCTTGTAACCGGGACTTGTCCCTGTTTAAATAAAGCAGCCTCAAAGCTTTGAGAATCCAGCAGAGAGATAGTTAATTGTAGCCACTCAATTAACTAGTCTCCACCTGGACTAATGAGAGCTCTGTAAAAAGCCTCATGTGAGACAAAGGAGAGAGATTTCCTTAGCTCACATTTGGGCTGACAGAAGGAGAGCAGAGATGCCTGCACACAGACACTGTCTTGAGCACAAAGGCTGTGCTGAGATCAAGACATCCAGACACCCAGAGACCATGGACACAGAGGCTGACATGCAGGGCCATCTGCTTAAGGTACCTCCTGAGATTTTGGGGTGATAGGCTGGTAATGGGAATATCCCTCCAGTTCTGCAGATAGGGTCTGTGAAAGTACGGTAGCCCTTACACAGGGATAGGGGTTTGTTATTTTGTTGTTTTTGTATGTTTTGCCTGGATAAAGGAACAGGTTCAATAAAGCCAATATATCATTTCACCCAAATCGGTCTCCATTATATGTACCTCTGCACACATCTCTTACACACCTATTCAGGGACTGGATGGGAGTAATGCCGCCTTTGGGTAAGACTGGCTTAACACCATGTTTTTTCAAGCTAACGCAAGGCAATGCTAACCCAACATGGTGTTAAGCCTTTGCTAATGAGATCACTAACGGCTGTTGTTTTCTCATATATTTAGATTTGTGGGTTTGCGTTAAGCTCAGATAAAATAACATCCATTGTGGATTTTAATAATTGTACGTTATGAGCCCTGAGTTAACTGAGCTCTGAGGATCTGGGCCTTAATGTCTAATAAAAGGTATCATACTACCAATTTTTATTGTATATGTATTATTGTTATGAGCTGAACGAGTGGCTCAGTGAGTAAAGACGCTGCTTCTAAGACCTGCGTGTGAATCAGCGGAACCTGGTTCAATTCCTGGTGTCAGCTCCTTGTGACCTTGGGGAAGTCACTTTATCTCCATGTGCCTCATAAATAGTAAACTGTACAGGGCAGGGATCTGTGTTTGCAACAATTCTATGTACAGCGCTGCATATACTGTCAGTGCTATACAAGGAAAAAATTATTATTATCAGGTGCTGTTTATGGTCTATGTTCACACTGTCTAGTGGACTCTTTCAACAGACTACACTAACAAAATATTACTCTATGCCCCTGATATATGTGACAAAAGTACTGTAAGTCAGTAAAGCTACACATGTAGTTCACATATTCTTAGTAATTGAAAATCATTACTACATTTAGAATACTTAGCGACCCATCTAAAGTGAGGTCCAAAAAATTAATTTTCCAGGGTTGGTACAGATACTGTAAGTAGACACTATAAAAATGGGACACGGATGCAGTTGAGACAACAGGAAACACATTTCCCTACATTGGCTTTCTAAGCTCTTGGTGAAAATGAAGGGCAATTCCCTTTGCTTCTACAGAAGAGAGCAATCAACACGCATGCACACAAATTCATGTTCATATGCCATGTAATATGTTACAGCTTCCCCCCTCTACCCAGTGGGGTTAATTTACTGCAGAACTAAGCTGGTGCGATTTTGCTGCTGTTATACAGCACACTTCACACCATTCTTGAATTCTTAACAATGCACTGAAATAAATAGACTGCAAACCAGTGAGCACCTGAGCCCTAGTTCCATAAAATGGCTTCACTATATACAGTACATATGGTAGAGAACATGATGGTATCACTCATAAAAAAAAATACATAAAATCCCTTAAGGTGTCAAAGACCATTTCAATGATCCAAACAGTAGGAAAAGGCGTCTAGGCCCCTGTAAGGAATGTTTCCACATAACATCCCATCGTCCACTGAGCTAACAAGCAATACATTGTGAAATATCTATAAAATTATGTATGGGGAAATGTGCACAACAAGACTGTGCTAGAGGCTCGCCATTTCTGTCTACTTCCAGAACAGAACCCCAGGAGGCTGTTACATAATATATATCAACCTTTTATAAAGCTGTAGTGATAGCTGAACTGACACTTTCACAGTGTCCATGTTATCACATTAAAATAATGTAGCACATTTGTAAAGCTGTTGTAAAGGAGGTTAAGGTAGTGTATCTATTCTAATTTGTGAAAGTTCCAACATCTTGAGTCTGTGATTAACAGATATTTTACACTAGGCCCTTTAAAACAATTGTTTTACCTCCAGTTCCCTCTTATGGCAAAAGACTGCTTAGTAAAGCTTACATATCTCTCTTTCACTCTCTCTCACATTTTATCTCTTAGTTACTCTGTCATCCTTTTTTTTTTGCTTCATGTATCTCTGTGTGTGTGCCACTGTGCTTTCCATTTTTAGGTCCTGTGTTACCTTAAAGGGGTATAGTACCAGTGGTGGAATAAAGCTGGGATGATTCTACATAAGAGAGGTACTAATTACAGCAGGGCCCCGCTCATACGGTGGGTTCGGTGCCAGGCCGCCGCCGTAATGCAGAAATCGCAGTATAGCGGGGCCCTACTGTACTGCATTGTACCTTTGAAAACAGAGATGCAGAGCTGTAAACCGACTGTTTCGCTGACAAATGGCATCTGACAAGGAGTTGCGCAGGCACTAAAACTGTTGCTTAGTGTCAGCCGAATACTCAGCTGCTGAGCGCGTCATGCCGAAAATCGCCGGAAAAACGAAACAAGCACCAAACCTAATTAATATGGGTATACATTGGGAAACGCTGTAAGAGTGGAACGCCGTAAAGCGGAGTGCTGTAAAGCGGGGCCCTACTGTACTTTTTTAAGAAGTTATGTGTGCTATTAAAGTGTACTCCTCCCATATATACCCAGTGGTTAGAGAGTGTTGATCATGGTACACAAGGCTACCACTACATTTTTATTTACAACCCTGATCTTCCACTTTTTGTTAAACAATATGTTAAATAACTCTTTCCATCCTGTCCTTCTACCACAAAAATATTTTACAACGTGTCTAAAGTAAAGATGGGGGACATTTTCACCAAAATTTGAATCCGGCGCGAATTTGCAAGTTTCTTTCAGCTGCATATCCGCCGGTAACAATTATTTGCAAATTCAATCAAATAACCATTTTGCGGATTTTGTAATATCTGTAAACAAATTGTTTCCAGTGCCTGAAATATGGGCTTTGCAGGAGAGGAGAGGGGGAGAGAGTGAGAGATGGGGGGGGGGGGGCAGGGGAGAAGAGAGGGAGAGAGAAAGAGGAGGAGAGACAGAGAGAGAGGGCGAGGGAGAGAGAGTGCGAGGGCGAGGGAGAGAGAGAGGGTGAGGGAGAGACATGGCGAGAGAGATCACTGCTGTATCTAATCCTATTAACATATCTCAAATGTATATCAGGTGTGCTCCTTTTTGTGCACAAAGCAAATTGAACTGGAAGCCTGGCAGTGGAAGTGGTCTGCTTTTTAAGGAAACAAGGGGAATTGGGGAATACAGGTGTGAGCAGTAAGCATTAGAGCTCCAAAGTATGCTGCAACAGTGGAGCTACACAGCTCCTTGTTTAACTCACTGCTAGTGTTGCTGCCTTGAATAGTAGAGGTTGTAGGTTTTGATCATGTTGGGCCTGACATTAGTACCCCCTTCCTCACAAGGTGCCTTATGCTTGTCAGTATAGGTCTTATGGAAATCTTTTAGAAGGCATGGGGTATGAGTCATTTAAATATAGTTTGCATATGCCATTAGCATGTCTCTCAGGTCTGCTCCTTTTTGTGAACAGGTGTCTCTCCATATGTTGTTTGAGTAATTGGGACTACTAAAATAGGCCTCTCTCCCTCTGAGCAATTATTTATTATCAAGGGCGAGCACCCATTTTACTTCGATAAATTGGTTATGTGCAAATTTTTATTTTGGAAATGATAGATGCTGTTGTACAAAGGTCAGAGGGCTATATTTACTAAGAGGTGCTATTCCATAAGTCACTTTGCACACCGGAAAGCATCTTATAGCCCATTCACTTGAACCACCTTCAAAGAACTTCTTCACTGAGTCATTCTCTATCGAACAGCACATGTATATTACAATCGCATGTACCTGTTGCATATGCCTCATTACTACAGCCTGAGGCATCAACATCTGTGCTATAACCATTCATTCTCATCAGCAGAGGGAAATAGGGATCATGAGATTGGTTAATGATTATAAGGTGTCACTGAAAATATCTGATAACTTTGCACATCAATTCATAAAGTTAGTTTGTGTTAATGACAAAAAGGCAGCGGTTGAATTGTAGTACAAAATGCTAAACAGTATACTGACAAAACTTTTACATTCAAAAACCTAAACTTCCACTTCCTAAGGTCTATTTAAAAGAGGATTCTTTCTAGCCTTATAAGGGAAACATAAGGGGCATTTTAAATGGTATCCAAGGAGTCACATGTTCAAAAGGATTATAATCTGCTATGATAAAGCATTTGGCTACTTTTCTTCATACATCCCTACAACTAGTAAATAAAGTACAACCAGCTGCACCTTTTCTTCGTTTTCATTTTACATTCACATGAAATATAAGAAAGCTGCTAATCAAATTACATTTATTACAGATCTATTTGTGCTAAGGTTTATGCCAACTCACACTTGGTGTGACACTTTCTGTATGCAGTTGAAAGGTAAAAAATCAACAGCACATTATTATTATGTACTGTTGTCACAATAAAGAAGAAACAAAAATAGTGGGGTTCATAGCACTGTTAAGAGTGCTATTTACCCCTTATTTCTGTTTCTTCTTTATTGTGTTCAACAACAAAAGCAAACAAAGATGCCCAAAGCTACTTCCAGTGTAACAAAAATACACAGTGCAATACCTATATATTCTCTTGAAAAGGGGTCATTTAGTTTAACCCTTTGGCCAAAGCATTGTAAGCCTGCGAGCCACATCAAGGCAGACCCTGTTCGCAGCTCATAACACTCCCTGGGTTAAAATTCTTGTTAACCTGTATAATTACAGCAAGAATGATCTGCATTGGATCTGTCTTAACCTGGCAAAATGAAACTGACCTGCCAACTTGGAAAGTGGGGAGGGGCAAGCTTAAACCTTGGGGGGGGGGACCCTTTTTCAAGAGAATATATAGGTATTACACTGTGTATTTTTGGCACATTGGAAGTAGCTTTGGGCACCTTTGTTTGTTTTTGTTGTTGTATACATTTAGCCACGCCCACTAGCACTCCTTATGACACTTATATACATATACTGTATATATTATGTGGTAATGTTTGGGGTTTCTCAGAGCTTGCTGGGTATCTGTGTGTTTATTAACTATGTGCAGCTGGTCTCAGCTGCTTTTGGGAGGGTGGTGGCCCCTCCCCCTCAAGGTTTAAGCTTGCCCCTCCCACTTTCCAGGTTGCCAGGTCATTTTCATTTTGCCAGGTTACGACAGATCCAATGCAGATCATTCTTCCTGTAATTATACAGGTTAACAAGAATTTGAACCCAGGGAGTGTTAGGACCCGAGAACAGGGTCTGCCTTGATGTGGCTCGCATGCTTACAATGCTTTGGCCAAAGGGTTAAACTAAATGACCCTTTTTCAAGAGAATATATAGGAATTGCACTGTGTATTTTTGTCACATTGGAAGTAGTTTTGGGCATCTTTGTTTGTTTTTGTTGTTGTATACATATAGCCACGCCCATTAGCACTCCTTTTGACACTTATATACATATATATATATATATATATATATATACACACACACACACACACACACACACACACACACACACACACACACACACACACACACACACATAATAATATATATATTATGTGGTAATGGTTGGGGTTTCTCAGAGCTTGTTGGGTATCTGTGTGTTTATCTTCTTTATTGTGACTTTATGAATATTCAGGGGAGAGCAACACCATACTGTTGGTTATGCATCCCGAAAGTAAAAAGCTGAAGCTCTTTTCTCTTGTTGTGGTTATTTAACAACTATTACTGTATGTACTGTTCTCAGCAAACCTTCCCCAAAATGCACACAAGTAAATAGAGGACACTACTGTAAGATGCCAAAATAGGTTGCTATGTTAATGCTAAGAAATGTATGTTTAAAATTCCTCTCAGCATAAGCTGCAGAGCTACTGCATGATACATGCCCCTCGTCGCCTCATCTCAGCAGTTAGTGGAACTTATATTTAGGGCACAGCTTTGCTTTCACACATGATGTAAAAGTAGCTTGTTAAACATTATACTGCATATTATATGCTTCAGCAAAACTGAAAACACATTTCCCCAGAAGAAGTCACATTTATTTACACCTTCTAGATGTGAGATACAATATTTAGCAGTCTTATTTTGCTGCCTACTAATTAAACACATCTTCTGAATCAACTGCAACCCTTTTAACAAGAGCATCTGTTTTGGAAGTCATGCTTCAACCTGTCACTTTTTGCATGCCATTGTTATGAACTCAGTGACCTGGTTTATGGATGTTCTGTTCACAATGAGGAAGAAGAAGAATATAATATAAATGTATATGGATTTCTAAATGATGAGCTCTGGCATGGACCCTTTCAGTGCTAGAGCAGTTTGCAATGCATTGTACTTCAATTAATTAAGGCATGTGGGCACCAGCGCAATTAATAAGCTATTGCTCTTTTTGGCTTCATGTCTGTTTCATATGTATCTTTTCACAACAGCAAGAATCAAAGAAGTTCATTTAAAACAGCATTTCCTGTTTAGTGCCCATCCCTGAAAAGAAACATGGTGCAGTGCAGGGCAATGCAAATATATAACAACACTCTTTCAACTCTCTAATGCATCTTCTACTTAGAGAACTCAAGACATATAGCAGTTTAGGGGCCTTAAAATAGTCATGACTGATGATTTTCACTGGTTGACCTTAACCTTCTCGTACATACTTATACGGAAACCACTTCTGTGGTGAATGCTTATTCTGTGGCTTAATATTGCAGGGTACAGAGCAGTCGAGATATGAAAAACAACATGACAAACCCGGCTAGGGTCTGTGCACTGAGCCAATTTGTCTGTAGATCGAGTTTTATGGGGCTGAAATTGACTCATACTATATTAAGGTACCAAAAATACAATGTTCACTTTACCATTGAGAAATCCGTTTTACCAGTGATCGACTAGCTTAAAAAGTAATGGAACTGTGCCCAAATTAAAAAAAGATATTAATGAATTAAAGATTGGGGCAAAACTCTATGGATTGCATTGTAGAAAGATATTGTTGGACTCTGGACCATGTATGATCTGGTGTGTTGCTGGTGTGTTGAATTCCTGTACAAAAGAGGTTAATGTTCAGTATGAGACTAGACCATAGCAGACAGTATAGGTCAAGAGGGCTGTAAGCAAAAGACAGAATAGAAGTACACCTCTAGGGACGCAAACCTTCTCTCAACAGTCCCTCCTTAGACGCCATACATGATTTATGTCTTAGCTGTGGAGACTAGACAATGGAGTGCTCCTTATACATGTTATCCCAAAGGAATGCAAAATAGTACAGATATCAACAATATGTATGCTGTCAAATAGAGAGGTGGGAAATACTTTTTAAAATAACCCCCTTTTTTTAATGGCAAGTAGAATTGTAAGTTTGTACAGTATATTAAAAAAGTAGTACAGTACTATTCTGGGGCTGAAACTTACAAAAATAGTGGTATGCAGAATCCCTTAGTACCATTACATTTCGACCATGGATTTCTACCCTCAAACATAAACAAAATAGTCTTAGACTGTAGTTTTATTTACATGTGGTAACTTTCTACATTTTTTTCTTACTGAAATCAAAGGGCAGAACATACTGATAGAAAGAAGGAATCTAAGCCCCAACATTTTTTCTCCCCCAAGTCATAGGATGTTTTAGTTTCATTGATTTTTTTTTGTTATATGGCTACTGTCAACAGTTTGATACTGTTACAAAGACTACATGAAACTGTAAAGCAATTATCATGTCAGCAGATGGCTACGCCCAGCAACATATGTTACAGAACTCAAGAAATAGAAAAATAATACAGGAAAAATGTCACATTGCAACAACAAAAAAAGAGGCAAACGTCTAAGGAAATAACTGGAATGTCCTCAGGAGCCAAACAAGCAGTGTTAACTATTAATGGTATGCTCCCTACAAATGCTTTTTTTCTATATTCATCAAACAACAGCAACGCCTGATTATGTAGGCCCCTTCATATCATATAACACAATGATGAAAGGCTGAGATGATCACACAAAGTCTGTGGACCCTTGCGCTCCCAAATAGCTCGGCATGGTTCAGCTGAGTCCATAGCTAAACCTGCTCAATAGTGCCAAATAAATGAAATCAGAACATGTGTAACCTTTCCATTAACTCAATGTAGGTTGTTCAGAAAGAGGAAAGCAGGGGCTCAACAATAAGAACTTGTTACGTAAATTTGTCATAGAAACATTTGATACTATCCAGTGACTGTTATACTGTTAGACTTTTATGTAAAGATAGAAAATGTTGCATTTTTTGTCTTAATTTAGCTTGTTGTTAACAGTACTTGAGGACATAAAGATCCTGGTGTTTTGCTCACGGCTATTTATATCTAGCAGAAGTTCCTTAAAATGAATGTGGAAAGTGAAGGAATTTAGAAAATGGTGCAGCTATAAATGGCTACGTGGAATGTTTCTTACATGTCTCCCTCCTACGGCAACATATTTGCATCTCCTGTCTATTCCATGCAAATTCATTCTGAATTTAACAGTTTACTGTAGCTTACAGTATTTCTGATTTCACCCTGGCAAAAAATGAACCATATGAGAATTAAATTTCAGCTAATAACAACTGTAAACTGCAGCATTGCTTCATCTGGAACCCTAAGCAACACCCCAGACCTTATGTTTGTGTTTCTTACATGTGGTACAAAGCAGTGTATGTCATTTTAAAACATACAGTATGAACACATTTAATGTAATGTATTGCAGTTACATACAGTACATCACACAAAACACACCCTTTGAATTTCATATGTGAAGTGTGAGACTAGTGTGAAAAAAACATGCACCTTATTATATGATTGATGGAGACGTGACAAGCACTAACAGCTGTAAATGGCACAATATGGTGTCTGTTTTACACTCTACAACTATTGGATCCAGTAGTAAATCTGCCATGTTTACTTACTATATATATGATAATCCCATTATTTGCAATGGCACTGTCACATATGCACCACTGAATGCGCTAAATTACTATCTGGAGAATGTGAAAAATGCATGGCAGTTTTGGTGGTGTCTTTGGTGCTGGTAAGACAATGCTGAGGTGTTGTGTCTGGAGCACTCATCATATGTAGGGAGGAACCCAGGGAAACACAATCTGTGATGGCCAATGGGTGCTGTTGGTGGTGCTGAAATAAAAATTACAGATACTGGTTTTGCCTGAGGTGATACAGACAAAGAGAACTGCGTGGGATAGTGACAGAGGAGAGGCCCCCAGGGGAGTTTAGAGCCGATAAAAGGGTTTGTGATAAGTGTTGCACACAGAAGCATCACCTGCCTGCATAGGAGTATGAAATACACTAAAAATACAGAACTCATCAGGGATATAGCTGTTCCCACTTGACTGACACTGATATCAATCATACTGGAAATTATCAATCTCTTAGTGAACTTCTCCTTCTCTGTCCCCTTGTGCTGAATTCTGATGAGACTTGAAGCTCATCAGCGTTACAAGTGCAGCACTAGCAACAGTCCTCTTACTAGTTGCTGTCTATGGTGCTGAAATTCAAAATGGGAATGAAAACACACCACATACAGTACTGTATACAATACATTCCTAAGAAAAATGCTCCCCTAATTCTGCAAATGGATTTAATGCTGGTCATTAGAACTGACAGATGTTCTCAAGCATAATTTGATCTGAAAACAAAACGATGTGTTATAACTATGCTAGAAAAATAAACGATTCTACTGCTGTCAAGAAGCATATCTGTGAGCACCAGGCTTTTAATAATTAATCATTGCGATAACAAAAAGGGGGGTCGTGGTGATCTTTCCCTGCTGTGTTTACATCAGGGAAAGATATCACCGAGCCACTGAGCAGGTGAAGTTCTGCTGTAGAGCAGTGAGAGCAGGGGGAGCTCGTGACTTTGACAATTCATTGTCAGGCCAAGCTATAACTCACAACAACTCAGAGGAAACTGGATTTTGTCTGGACTCCCATATACACCCCTTGTTTGTTCATTTACTTCTATCAACACCTCCATATTTTACCAAAAATCACATTGCCACTATGTAAATAATATTACCGAGCCAAGTTAGCTTTTATATTAGCATGCAGGAGATACCATTTAAATGTAGAAGCAGATAAAACCATGTGTTGTTTGGACATCTTAACGCCTTATTGTACTATCTTATTCTATGCTGTGTCCATACACAAGACATGAGTGGTCTTACCTTACAGACACTTTGCAGTATACGCCTTAAACAGACACTGTTACTAACTGCAGCACTACTATAGGGGTATTCATTTTAGCCTTCACAGAGGCTGCAAATCCCATGGAATGACAGGGTCTTCCACACCACAGTGTAAAGGATATGGCCAATCGATGAGCTTCTTGGCATATTTCCTGATAATGTTATCTTCTCCAAAGATGAAGAGGGACCTATTCACGGTGAAGCAGTTCTGTCGGACTGGGATGGGGTTGTATAAAGCCATGGTCCTTGCTCTTTGGGCTTTGGATTGCTTGAAAGCTGCTTGAGTTCCTACAGGAGCAGCCGGGGACCCTTGCAGGGTCTTGCTCCTCTCCGACCCTGCATCCCCGGACCCCTGCCTGCCAGCCACCGCCTCTCCAAAACGAGCCATCCTGCAAGTTAACAGAAAGAAAGGGGATAAAACGTGATCCAAGGAGCCCAAACAAGGAACCCAGCCTAGAGAAGGTGGTGGCTACAGAAGCAGCGTTCAGTAACTACCAGGCATTTAATGCTCACTCTATGGGGAAAATGTATTTTTTTTTTATTATACAAAAAGGAGAAATAATTATATAAAAAAAAATAAAGCCCCCGATTGCCCTGCTACAAGGAGAAATATGGATGAAGCGCTAGTAGCCAAGCCACCTCATTAATTAATTGGCAATCTGCAGCGAGAAGACACATCACATACAATAGAAAGCTAAGGGGAAAAAATCCGCCACTTGCATGAGGATCTGGGATTGTAATTAAGCTCAAGAAGGGGACGATCCTTTTCGTTTAGGGAGGTAAAGAAACATCCCAAAGCCCAGGGGGCAAGGTAGACAATACTATTTTTTTTTAAAAATCACATGCAGCTAGCAATCAATGAGAAAGCAGAACGGGTGTCCAAATCTTTTCATCACCCCACCCTAAAAAAAACAATAGAAAAAAACTATGGGGATGCAGCCTGGAGAGGAACAGGTAGCACTGCAGCTCAGCTTTTAGTTGCCAAAGGGGTGAACTTCCTGACAAAGAAAAGGACCTTGTTATTTCCATCCACATGCACGAGTCCAGGAGGCTGAATACAAACACACCAGACCGTATATATGAGAGCAAAACAAGCGGATCAAAAAGGAGAAAAGCATTGGCAGCAAGCGCTATACACACGGAGACGTCAAATAGCCTTTGCAGTCCTGGGTGGGGAAATCAGACATAATTAAATTACTTTAAAAGGGGGAACAGCGGCCAATGAAGCACAGGGAAGTAATGGAACAAAATATCGTCCAAATCATTAAAAAAAACGCACATAACTCATTCAATAAGAGATCTGGCAAGACGTCCTACAGTAATGCTATAGTCACAACGAAAGTGTAATACAAAAGCCCTACATACATTTTGTTGTTGGTCTCTAGTTTCTCTTCCCGAGCTGATCTGGTTGTGTTTTGCAGTCAGAATTAACATGTAGATGCCATGGTGCATAAATGCTTCTCACACACACACTTCCTGATGGAGACAAGACTACAGTACATGCACACACACACACACACACACTCACCCCACCCCCTTTTCTTTCATCTCATTTAATTGAATTGTGCTTCTTTCAGACTGCATAATGCTGGCTTGAACCAAACGCAGCTCTCCTTTTGTCTTTATGTTACTCTCCTAGATAAATCCTTCCCTTCTTGGTCCCTCATTACCTCCCCAGGAGAAAAAAATCTGGCAGATCACAGTAAGAGAGCAAAAAAAATAAAAAATCAGGCTGTGCAAGTCTGTACTGTACATATTAACATGCACAAATCATTTGCATATTCAATATGTTTTGACACAAGAGAAGAACAACTCATCATCACATATAAACAACTGAATAAAAATGTGTCCCAGGAGAAAAGATCTTGAAGTTTCCTCCTAAATCATGCAGGTGCTTGTAACTCATTTCAATGCACTACAGAATTCCATGGTATTGAAGGAGTTAACAAATAACAGGAACCACCTTTGTGGGATGTATATGGTCGTGTGCTTAGCTTTGCAGTGTTGCTGGGAACTGAAAGTTCAGTTTTACTTATTATTATTATTATTATTATTAATAATAATATTACTAATAATAATAATAATAATAATAACTTCATTTCATATAACGCTTGTCTCCCAATGGGACTCAAAGTGCTTCCCAATTACAGTGTAGTGCAATGTATGCAGCACATAGGAATTTTTACAGACACAGCCCCTGCCCAGATGATCTTACAATGCACGATTTTGGTGCCTGAGGCACAGGGAGATAAAGTGACTTGCCCAATGTCACAAGGAGCCGACACCGGGAATTAAACCAGGTTCCCCTGATTCAAGCTCAGTGTAATTATTTACAGTCTTTACTTACTGAGCCACTCCTTCTTCCTTAAACTATGTGTTAGTACAATATGAATCCAAATGCTTCACATTTGGGCTATATTTGGGGTGCTACTTTTAGGGGGCTTTTAGGACAATATTGTAGCAGAACTAACAATACATTATTACAATTAATACAATGACTAAAATACTGTATGCAATAACAGCAGTTCTAAATAGGAAGGTATAAGATTTCAGAATCCTGTTAAGGCAACTCACACCCTGCAGTAAAATATTGACCTATAAAAGGGGTACAGCTTAAGTGAATAGCGGGAAGTTAGAAGAATGTCTCTCTTATTGCCACAGACTCCTGGAGATGACATTCAGCCAGCACTTCCCTACAAGGTTGAGACTCTAAGTCTGGTACAGTCCTGCACTATAAAATGTCAACCAGTGCTCAGGGCTTGTCAGCAAGAACCACGGAAACTCAGCTAGGCAGAGGGGCAGGAGACAGCTACATATCCATGCTCTTGTTTAGACTTCTTAATTTCTGGGAGAAATATGAGAGAGCACAGAGAACACAACATTCAGGTAGAAGAATACACATAAAAATGACAACTCAATCATAATTACAAGTGCTTACTGACACTACACCCCCCTATTCATCTCTAACACCAAATAGAACCACAGCTATTGGAACGGTTCTTTGGCTAGCTAATACTGGCTAGAATACTGATAATTTAGCAGATAAAATGGTTTTGTCCATTGGTGAATCCATTAAGAATAGGGGTCAATGTATCCTCTGAATGGGACACACATCGTGCAAATTTATGAATAATAATAATAAAGTATATGAAAACATAAGAAACAAGAATTATAAGGTCTGCAGAAAACAATGGGATATTTCCTTTAATAAACCTTACAACGGTAAAAATCGGGAGTTTTCTCTGTATTAATTAAGAATTATTAATGGAGTAAAATCTCTACAAAAGTAGATTTCACTTGCATGTACTTTCTCTCACTCTCTTATACTCGTTCTCTCTAATTGTCTGCATTCTTTCTCGCACTCTCTCATACACACACACTCTCTCACCCTTTCTCTAATTGTCTGCATTCTCTCTCTCAGATGCTCTCTCTAGCAATCTCATCAAAATTGGAGATCTCTGTGTGAGATGTTATGTGCAAAATGAAATCTTGCAGCATATTAAATAGCCTGTAAATACATTATACTGTAAGATTTCTTCATTTGATACAGCATTTCATACTGTATAGATTTCCATAGTTGGGCCCAATTCGCGACTTAAAATACCACTTTCGCAAGGTTTACAGATGCGAAAACGGTTTCGTAAATATGGCGACATACAGCATGTTTCCATGGGAAAATGTGGAAAAATAGAAAAAAATTAGATAAAAACTGTAGGGTAACTTAACCCTGACATCTGCCCAGGAATTCTTGTTTTAATTGATTTCAGGGCAAACTTGAATTGTTGGCACATCTGTCAGCTCTTGTATTATCTTGGGAGTCATTGATGAAGAGTGTCTAAATGGAAGCAGCACAAATGCATAATTTCTTTATCTTAAATATATTGCATGTAAAAGTTTTGTTTGATGTTGCGGTAACATACACTAACAAGGTTAACATATCCCTTATCATAACTTACTTGGTCTTTATATGCACTTCTCTTTTACGGGTCCCTTACAGCAATTACATAATACCTATAATTTGGAAAAGCAATAGTCGTATTCTCATTGTCATCATTGTTGTCATCTTTCATGCACGTAAGTTGTGGTAATAATACTGTGCTTTAATGCTAGATAATTTTCTTATTAAGAATGAAGGGCATCTGTTTGGTCCCAAATTCCCAGTGGTTTATGCTTTGGGATCAGACCCTTTTTTAAGGTTTTCTTACAAAAAAAAGAGAAGCTGCAGTTGAATTACTAAAAATGTAATGGTTTGATGTATCCCTAATACCTACACAGAGCTGACTTTTAGCAAAGAAGACCAAGCTCAGTTCATCCACCTCAAAAGAAGAAAAAGATTTGCTGCATAATGAGGAACTACCCTCCACATATTAATCAATATCACAGAGCACCCTATTGAAGTGAAGGCAAAACATGTATTTCTGGATACCATAAATAAATCATTAACTGCTACTGTACACCAACATACAGTACAGTATCTGAGCTCCTAATTGATACACTTCTCCCTATGTTGTACTGTTTTCCCCCATGTGTGGTATACAATGTGTATGAACTAAGCTCTGCTTGCATGGTTGGAGATGTGCAGATAGAAACATACTGTACAAAAGGCTTTGCTAAACGGATAAGAAAGGGCAGCCTTGTACAAAACAATGTAATCAAAAGTGATGGTTGTCACGGTACGCAATTGACCAGACTACTTGGGATCGCAAACACCAGGCAGAATGCAGAGGTTAATAAACAAAAGTTTATTTGGCCGGAGCCAACAGAGAACAACACAACAAAAGCAAGAGCAAAAACTCCCCAAAAATGAGGAATGGAGGGGACTCCTAGCTCATAAAGTGCTGGGTTGCTGAAATTAGCTTACCCTGAATGCCACCTCAATAGTCTGTTCCACGATCCCAGTAACTAGGGATGACCACCCCTAGTAGCACATTTCTCGATACAGTTGGTCTCTAGACATAGAGACCAACCAAGAATAACTGTAAGGCCTCGTTCAGGGTGCCAGAGGCAGGAGTTGGAGGGCGGGCGTTCGCGAGGGCGGGCGGCAGTCAGCTGGGCGATGTGTTCATCCTCCCAGCAGACTTTTTCAGAGTTGAGGAGACTGGGAGGGGGCGGGGCTACAGACGTGAGGTTAGGGATCCAAGTTGCAGTCTTGAAATCATTCTCAAGAATGATTTCATTGGCTGCCGAGGTCCCAGTGACGCTGCTGCAGCTTCAAAAAACGAATTTTTTGTTTATTGAAACTGTAGCCAGCGTCAACTCCGTACTTCGGAGACAGTGCAGCTGCTACCCTGACAACCAGTATTCAATTTGAATACATTGTGTCCCATGGCAGCTCGCACGGCAGCACGCCCTCCCTCCGAAGCCTGCACCCAGAACGAGGCCTAAAGCTCTGATCAGCATTCGCTTCTATAGTTTCCGGACCTCCGTTTGGAAACATGGAGAACCGAGTGCCAACCAATCTTCGGAGTCCATTACTCCGCTGCGCCAATCAGGAGCAAGGGGGATGTCTGGAACTGACCAATTAGGAGAGGGATTTGTAGCCAGTGACTTGTCTTAGGGCACCCCTGAGGGGTGGGCCTGGGAACGTGGCAAATTCGAACTGACCAATGGGAACTGAGTTGACGGGCCAAAGACCCAAATCCCGGTCCCCAATTTCAGTTCCCTCCCCCAGAGATAGACGCCAGCCAGGGAGATAAGAATGCTGCAGCTTTGGAGTGTGTACTCTCTCAGCAGGTGGACGTGTCCTCCCTGAGTCTCCCATTGTCCGTTACCACTACACTTGGAACCAAACAAAGGCTAACTCTCTGACTAATTATATACTGGCTGTGATGATATGGGCAGTGAGGCTACTATAAAAGGTGACACCCACCCATTGCCCTATAGTCTGGGTGAATATACACAGTTGCCCTGTATATGCATCTTATCATGGCTCACCTGGCCAAACTAAGTTGTGTGCAAATGTATATGTAGACCTCTGTTACATATAAAATGTATCTGTGCTTGTGAAACTGTATTTCCTTGTTCCTTGCGCATGCTAGGCTGGTAATACATTACCCAGCCTACACACCCATGGATCCTGGTTTAGCTAGTTTCATGAGGGGGTTCAGGACAAAGGAGAGTGGGCATCGGCTGGCCTCATATCTGGGGGGTGTTGGTCCAATAAGCTGAGCTATTGTCTGCCCCAGACAGCAAGGCACCTATCTCATCCAGAGATTGCAAACCGGCATTGAGAACATGGGCAGGTAGGCGATGTTCTCAGTGGCTGGTTTGTAATTCTCGCCATCCTTGTCTCGGCCTCCCTACCACAACCCCAACCTGGATTGACCAACACAGCGAGCCCTCACGCTGTGATTGGTCCCACATGCAGCATCCATGCTGTGATTGATCACCACCCGTTCTCCATGATTTCCTATGGAGACGGAGACCTAGAAGAGGAGCGGCCGATCACAATTCCACAGACATAGCTGAGGCTAGCGTGGAGATGTGTACAGGCAGTCCTCGTTTTACAACGCTTCGCTTTACAACGAATGGCTTATCCAACGCTATGCAATGCATACCTATGTTCATTTTTACAACGCCAAAACAGCTTATCCAATGCTCTTACAACGCTTTGCAAAGTTGTTTATGTGTATATAATATATATATTATATAACATAATATAATATATTATACTATATAATATATTATTATATTTTATGTTATATTACAGTATACAGTATACACTATATAATTTATGTGTGTGCTGCGTATCTTATTACCTGCATAAAATATTTGGTGTATTTTAGTGTTAAAATGCCTTCAGGAACGGAACCTTTCATTTAAACAGTGTTCCTATGGGAAAACGTGTTTCGCTTTAAGACGTTTCGCTATCCAACGCCATTTTGAGTAACGCATTGCGTCGGATAACCGAGGACTGCCTGTACTCTGAGGATGTGCCAGAGACACCAAAAACCGAGCTGCCTGCTATTCCGTGCAGGAGATTTAAAGCTGCTTTGCTGCGACGTGCATTCAGCGGTGCTTGGAGTGCACCAATCCCGATCCACCATGGAAGTGGAAGCTGCGCTGGTTAAGCCACTTTGGTGGTGCCGGGCACCTAGGACTATTAGGATTCCCCCTGTATTCCCTGTGGGGAGTGAGTATAGCCCTGTCAGTGATATTGTGTTGGGTTTGCTGGCTCCAGCCGGAATAAATATACTTTTATTTGATCTCTGTGTCCTGTTTGGTGCTTGATCCTGTGAAAGAGTTCTGGTCTCCCATGACCCTGGCCACTTAGCCATTGTTATTGACTGTCATGGTAATATCACGAGATATTATGTAATTTAATCCATCTAGTGCTTCAGGGGTTAATTGTGTAACAATTTGGGTTTAAAAATACAATGTATTGGGTTTATGACAGGTCAAGACATTTTCTGGGTCTGAGTGGGGCTTCAAAGAGAACTTAATTGGGGGGGGGGGGGCTATCAAGGATATCCCACTAAAAGTGACACGTGGGGTTTAGTGGGTAGTAAATGCAACCTCAAAGAAGCCTCGACGTTTGTGAATAATTACTGGTGCATTCCAGAGAGAGGTGACACACAGGGGCATGCTTTCATTGAATGACTTTATTAAAAATGAGAATATTATGTGATGTTGTCTGCTGTACTGTACATGCTAAGAATTACATGTGTGTATCCATCGCGGGGACTAGCATATAATAAGACCACACACGTGAAGTACAGATATCCTCAAATTTAGGATTACAACGGTCACACTTAGTCTTGTTACATCCGTCACGAGTGCCTGAAGCTATTGGTGGAGCTCACGTGTGTCTAAATATTAGACACATGTGAAGTTATGAGTGTGGTTATATTCGGAGGCACAATTCAAACGTCGTTCGTAGCAGTTTTTTACTCTGCCATAAAACTGTCAATATCACGGCTGATTTACAACAGGGGTGGGTATAATAATAATAGCATGTTCTTCAATAGCAATGCTAGTTTTACATAGTGCTTAACAGAAACATTTTGTCTAGACACGGGTCCCTGACACATGGAGCATACAATATAATTTTTGGTGCCTGAGCCACAGTCAGACAAAGTGAGACAAAGTGACTTTCCCAAGGTCACAAAGAGCTGACACCAGGAATTGAACCAGGTTCCACTGCGTCAAAGTCAGTGCCAGTCAGTGTCTTTACTTACTGAGCCACTCTGTGTTGTTTCAAGGGAGTGAAAGAATACACCTTTCAAACACATGATATCTAATTTCTTCGCCAGTGACCTCTTTTGGAGAAAACCTATGACAATTGGTTATGTACTGTATAAGGATTTCGATTTTATGTTTTATCCTGTTATTTTAAGGAACTGCCATGCATTTACTATAATTATATGTTCTTGTAATATTTTTTCTGTAATCTAAGGATATATATATTAAAACATTTAATAAATGATGCTTTGGACTCTGAATGAACTGATTGCACGCTGTGGAGAGAGAGTATTTACATTTTCGGACACACTTTGCTGCAATAGATTTTTGTCTGCTAAGTGCATAGTTTTTTCTATCATAAACAGGGACCTGATAACCTGGCAGATTTATTAATGTCACATCTTTTATTTGCATTTCTCGGGTGGTGGACGAGTATAGATACTGTATGATTGCAATTGAGTAAGGGGTGAATATTAACTAATTGAAGGTACCTTTGCTGAGTAGAAAGGTGGGTTGGCTAGAGTAGCCGTGTGTATTAACCCTGGTTGCATATCTGAGTCATGTTTTCACTTGTGTGCTGTTCGCGACAGGTGGAATATGTGGACGGATTTAGGGGAGATATTGTCCATTTGAGGGATCTTTGTGAAGGTGAAAAGTGTCACAGCTTGTGAGCTGTGTGTTAACCCTTGTCCCATTTGCAGGTCACGCGCTTACAGGTGTGCCATACGTTACACTGACCCAGGCATACAACGAGACATACATTTAAAACAGTGTAAACACATCAGTCAGAGATACCTAATCCCTAGATATTACCAGGGTTGGAGGCCATTTCCAACCACGCGATGGCACCTTAATTCTTTAAGTGGGTCACCATCTTGATGGGCAGAGGCAGCAAGTGGGATTAACCTTTATTTATATCAGCCTTTATTTTGGGAATGCCATGCTGACCCTGCTGTCACATGTGCCCCCCTCAAGACGAGGGCCCTGGGGTGGCAGTCCCAATTGTGTGGCATCCTGGGTTGATGGGAGTCCATGGCTGTTGAGCTGGGCCCTTCTTGTGTTGGATAGATAAGTAATATTCTTAAAGGGCCAAGTCCCATGTCAAAAGTTACCTGTTTTCCCTCCGACACCCGATGTAGCTAGCTGAGGGCATTGTTGTTGGTCACCACGGTAAAGGTTTAGCCATACACATAAGGCTGCAACTTTCATAGTGCACAAACAATTGGCAAGCACTCTTCAATAGTAGCGTACAGTAGGTGACCTCCCGATCCAGGAGCTTGCGGCTCAGATAAACTACCAGGTGCTCGAAACCCTCCTTGCCCACCTGGCAAAGGACTGCACTGGGAACTGCTTGCTGTAAATCAGTGGCTGCGAGAACAGGCTAGGCATCTTTCAGGGCCTGGAACATGGTCTCACACTCCGGAGAATAGGTCACAGTGTGGAGGAGACTTTTACAACTCAAGTCGCTCATGGGCTAAGCAGTGGCACTGTAGCAGGGTACACATTTCCAATAATACCCCAGAAAAGCAAGCACCTGTTTCTGAGTGTGGAGAGTCGGCCACGGTTGCTTGACCCTGCACTTAGTTCAGAGACACTAGAGCAGTTCAGACATTAACTGTGCCCCCTGGTTGGCAAGGATCTTGCTTGGGAAACCAACCCTAGCAAAAATATTATTTAGCGCCTAAGCTATCTTTCGGGCCTCTATGGAGGAGAGTGCTACTGCCTCGGGGTACCTTGTGGCAAAGTCTACCATGGTGAGCATGTACTACTTCGCAAATCAACTCAGGATCATCAGAGGCCCCAAAATATCTACCGCCACCCACTGGAAGGTCTCCAAGATCACTGGTAGCAGTCTCAAGGTTACCTTCACCTGATCCCCATGTCTGCCTATTCACTGGCAAGTGTCACAGGCATGGCAGAAGGTTGCCACCACCTGGGTCATTCCTGGTCAGTAGAAATTCTGGATCTGATGGGCTTTTGTGAGAGTCACCCCTTGATGGCCAATTAGTGGGATCTCGTGGGTAAAGTGCAGAAGCTGAGCCTGGTATGCCTTGGGGATAACTAACTGGCACGTCCCCTGTCCAGGGTCTATTAGGAGCATCAGGGATTTGTACCTGAAACAAGAGCCGACGCTTCCATAGGAGCCGCTCTGCCCAGGCTCAGAGGCCAGCTTGGCATTGTGCTGCCTCAGGCCCAGAAAGTTTGGGTTAGACTACTGGGCCTCCCTAAAAGCATGGCTCTGCTCTCTCTATTGGGCGGGGGAAGGGGAATCAGTCAGGTCGGACTCTCTCCAGCTTACCTCTCTGGTTTCTTCTGGCACTTCGAGTTGGGTTTGCTCTACAACACTGGGAGCTTCTTCACTTTTACTTAATGGGGAAGCTGCAGCCTCCTGGCTGGTGGCTGAGCCAATCAAGAGTGAGGGGGGGGCATCCGGTATGCAATAATTTGGCGAGGGGGTAGAGCCAGTGCCTTATGACGGCCAGAATTGCAGGGCGTGGGAGCATGGGATATTGGAACTTCCCAATGTGAACCTGGCACAATGGGGAAAGGACTGAAACCCCAGTCCTCGAGTTCAGTTCCATACCTCCAGCAGCGTTACATGTCCTACTACCAGGGAGAGGACAATGCTCTGGCTTTGAAGTGTATACTCGCCCAGCAGGTGGGCGTGTCATCCCCGAGTCTCCCATTGTTCCTTACCACTACACCTGGCCCCACACAAAGACTAGCCCTCTGACTCATTCTATGCTGGCCACTTAGCCATTGTTACTGGCCCAGTAATGCAATGAGCCGTACAAACACATTCGAAACTGTATAAACACATACAGTCAGAGATGTCTATTCCCAGTTAGGTATTACCAGGTTTGGAGGCTAGTTTACAATCCTCAGATGGCACCTTAACCCTTCCAGTGGCAGGAAGAGACAGCAAAGGGACTTAACCTTTATTTCGGGAATGCCATGCTGCCCCTGTCAACACAATTGTTTTCTAAAATCACTTTAGATGTTCATCTTAATTGTGTTGACATAAATAGCTACATGTATACCATCCTTCAAAGAGATACATGTATATTATAATTGTTATGCCTAGGAAAATTAGTAACAGTCTTCCATTATTATGCTTACTGGAAAGCAAATTGTTGACTCCTTATTAAGTTTCTATTTAATATTAAAACCTTTTTTTGTCTAAAAAAAAAAAGGGCATAAAGCAAGCATGAAAGCCTGTTAACTCATCCCAGATTTAGGAAAGCAGATGCTTAAAGCTCTAGTGCTTCTAATGTCTCAATGTACTCACACAGTGCCATCTACTGGTTATTGAGATACCTGTGATCACGTCATCTTATCTTATACTATATTAGTGAAAGCACTGTATGTTTGCCTGCCTGCCTGCATGCATGCATGCCTGCCTGCTGGATGTCCGGTGTCCCTAGCGGCAATCTCATTGGTCCCTTGGCCCGCCCGCCCCCGCACACCTCTCATTGGCCTCACACACTCACACCACCCCCTTGGCCCGCCCCCCACACCTCTCATTGGCCTGAGGCGGAGTGACGGGCCAAAGGTCCAAAAAAATAACACACACACACACACACACACACACACACACACACACACACACACACACACACACACACACACACACACACACACACACACACACACACACACACACACAACACACCTCTCTCCCCTCTCCCCTCTCCAAATCACCTTTTCCCCCTCCCCAGCGGCATCACCTCTTCCCCCTCCCCAGCGGCATCACCTCTTCCCCCTCCCCAGCGGCATCACCTCTTCCCCCTCCCCAGCGGCATCACCTCTTCCCCCTCCCCAGCGGCATCACCTCTTCCCCCTCCCCAGCGGCATCACCTCTTCCCCCTCCCCAGCGGCATCACCTCTTCCCCCTCCCCAGCGGCATCACCTCTTCCCCTTCCCCAGCGGCATCACCTCTTCCCCTTCCCCAGCGGCATCACCTCTTCCCCCTCCCCAGCGGCATCACCTCTTCCCCCTCCCCAGCGGCATCACCTCTTCCCCCTCCCCAGCGGCATCACCTCTTCCCCCTCCCCAGCGGCATCACCTCTTCCCCCTCCCCAGCGGCATCACCTCTTCCCCCTCCCCAGCGGCATCACCTCTTCCCCCTCCCCAGCGGCATCACCTCTCCCCGCTCCAAATCACCTCTCCCCGCTCCAAATCACCTCTCCCCGCTCCAAATCACCTCGCTTCCCGCAGCTGCCACGCGGCGCGTAAGATGGCGGACCCCCTTCCTCCCTCGCGGCGCCGAGTCAGACGGTGGCGGCGCCCGGAAGTACAGGTAGGTGTCGCTCCCCACCTCCGGCGCCAAACGGAACTAAAGAAAGGGCGCATCAACTGAGGTGTGTGTGTGTGTGTGTGTGTGTGTGTGTGTGTGTGTGTGTGTGTGTGTGTGTGTGTGTGTGTGTGTGTGTGTGTGTGTGTGTGTGTGTGTGTGTGTGTGTGTGTGTGTGTGTGTCACTGTCCACTGCCCCCCCTCCTGTCCACTGCCCCCCCCTCCTGTCCACTGCCCCCCCCTCCTGTCCACTGCGTCCCCCCTCCTGTCCCCCCTCCTGTCCACTGCCCCCCCCTCCTGTCCACTGCCCCCCCCCTCCTGTCCACTGCCCCCCCTCCTGTCCACTGCCCCCCCCCTCCTGTCCACTGCCCCCCCCTCCTGTCCACTGCCCCCCCCCTCCTGTCCACTGCCCCCCCTCCTGTCCACTGCCCCCCCCTCCTGTCCACTGCGTCCCCCCTCCTGTCCACTGCGTCCCCCCTCCTGTCCCCCCTCCTGTCCACTGCCCCCCCCTCCTGTCCACTGCCCCCTCCCTCCTGTCCACTGCCCCCCCCCTCCTGTCCACTGCCCCCCCCTCCTGTCCACTGCCCCCCCCTCCTGTCCACTGCCCCCCCCTCCTGTCCACTGCCCCCCCCTCCTGTCCACTGCCCCCCCCCTCCTGTCCACTGCCCCCCCCCTCCTGTCCACTGCCCCCCCTCCTGTCCACTGCCCCCCCCTCCTGTCCACTGCGTCCCCCTTCCTGTCCACTGCGTCCCCCCTCCTGTCCCCCCTCCTGTCCACTGCCCCCCCCTCCTGTCCACTGCCCCCTCCCTCCTGTCCACTGCCCCCCCCCTCCTGTCCACTGCCCCCCCCCTCCTGTCCACTGCCCCCCCCCTCCTGTCCACTGCCCCCCCCTCCTGTCCACTGCCCCCCCCCCCCTCCTGTCCACTGCCCCCCCCCTCCTGTCCACTGCCCCCCCCCTCCTGTCCACTGCCCCCCCCCCTCCTGTCCACTGCCCCCCCCCCTCCTGTCCACTGCCCCCCCCTCCTGTCCACTGCCCCCCCCTCCTGTCCACTGCCCCCCCCCTCCTGTCCACTGCCCCCCCCCCTCCTGTCCACTGCCCCCCCCCCCCCTCCTGTCCACTGCCCCCCCCTCCTGTCCACTGCCCCCCCCTCCTGTCCACTGCCCCCCCCTCCTGTCCACTGCCCCCCCCCTCCTGTCCACTGCCCCCCCCCCTCCTGTCCACTGCCCCCCCCTCCTGTCCACTGCCCCCCCCCCTCCTGTCCACTGCCCCCCCCTCCTGTCCACTGCCCCCCCCTCCTGTCCACTGCCCCCCCCTCCTGTCCACTGCCCCCCCCTCCTGTCCACTGCCCCCCCCCTCCTGTCCACTGCCCCCCCCCCCCCCTCCTGTCCACTGCAGGAAATGCAGGGGGAGAAATCCATGCCTTTGAGGCGCCCCCCCCCCCTCCCTTTGACGCCCCCCCCCCTCCCTTTGACGCCCCCCCTCCCTTTGACGCCCCCCCCTCCCTTTGACGCCCCCCCCCCTCCCTTTGACGCCCCCCCCCCTCCCTTTGACGCCCCCCCCTCTCCCTTTGACGCCCCCCCCTCCCTTTGACGCCCCCCCCCCTCCCTTTGACGCCCCCCCCTCTCCCTTTGACGCCCCCCCCTCTCCCTTTGACGCCCCCCCCTCCCTTTGACGCGCCCCCCCCCCTCCCTTTGACGCCCCCCCCTCCCTTTGACGCCCCCCCCCTGCCTTTGACGCCCCGCGCGCACACACTGACTGACTGCCGCACGCACGCACGCACACACTGACTGACGCGCACACAAAGCCTGACTGACGCACGCACACACTGACTGAGGCACACACTGACTGTGTGTGCGTCAGTCAGTCTGTGTGTGTTTGTGTTTCTGCCTCAGACTCACTGACGCGCGAGCAAACACACAGTGACTGACGCACACACGCTACATGAAGCTGTAAAGGAGGGAGGGAGGGGGGGGACTGGATTGATGTGAATGGGGGACAAACAGAGAGAGGGGGGAGGAGAGAGAGGAACGGGAACATTACATCCCGGGCAACGCCGGGTCTCTCAGCTAGTACATTATATTTGCTAAGGGCTAAAAACTTAACAGATTTACACATTTTATTTCATAGGGTACTAGCACAGAAAAAGCTATTATGGCAAAAAATAGCATAGCCACAGTAGGCTGAGGAATCCTGAACATGAAGAATTAAACAGTGGGGGCGCAAAATGTTTACTTTACTGGATACATTATGTAAAAAATGCAATCTTCATGATTGCTCATGTCTATCACAAAGTCTATGTGCAGAGATAGTGTGACCCTGTTGTGCTTCCTTAACTACTTGATCCCAGGTTTAAACAGATACAAAGTGAACATCAGATATCTTACATACATCTAGATCCGGGGTGTGCTGCGCCACCCCCTGCCTGCTTTCCTCCGTTGCTGCGCCCCCTCTTACCTCGGTTCGGCGTCAAATGACGTAGTGGGGTCATGTGATGCCACGTCATGTGACCCACCGCATCATTTGATATTCACGTTACCATGGCAACCATGACGTCACATGACCCCGCGGCGTCATTTGACGACACGATGCCATGGTCACGCATCCTGAAGCCAGCTAAATCTCAGTAAGAAGAGGTTGCAGAGGCCTCGCGCAGTCCCCCGGCATTTAATTTAAATGCCTTGGGCAAAAGCGCAGGACCTCTGCAACTGCCCGCGCCCACCCAAAAAAATCTCTGCGAGTCATTTAAATATACTTTACATGTCCCATTAGTATATCTCCCCAGGTACCTCGGTTGTGCTCCTTTTTGTGCACAGGTGATGTACGGTTTACTGATAGGTTTAGCTTCCAGCCTGATCCTATCAGCCTGGTCCTATCAGTGAAACATGCGTCGGGTGAAGGGCATCTCACACATCACAGACATGTGAAAGAGTCCCCAGAGGGGTGGGTAGCCAGGCAGGCGATTTCACAGCAGCTGATGCTAAGCGCTGTAAGTGGAGGGCAAAGACCAAGGGAAAAAAAGTGCTTACACGTTAAACATCTTGTTCGTCCACAGGAAAAATGACCACTACTTGATTTAACATTTCCCATACTGTTTTCAAGGGCTTTTAGTCTACTCGGTGCTAACATTGACTTGATGTTCCCTGCCTTCTGAAAAACTATCGGTATTCTAGGTGGTAATTTGGTACCAATAATAAGATCGTTTAACATGATATCCCAGTACTTGATCAAAAACGATTTAATTTTCGAAGAAGCACTGTTGAACATTGTAACGAATAAAGGTGAATTTAGATTACTGTCTTTATTTAGCAGTTCTCTACTCTTTTTATAGGGATATAATTGTTTCTTTTTAGGCTTATCCAGAAGAACCTGCCTATCCATTTGACCTACTAGCTTGAACGTCTCTTGGATAATGTTCTTATTGTAACCTTTGGCCACAAATTTGTTAACCAGAATATCCCCCTGGGCCAAGTAATGAGAGCCAAGAGAACAGTTTCTCCTGACTCTGAGAAATTGTCCAACCACTTTTAATAGTGGAGGAGCAGAGTTATATCAACATGATTAGGGCATGAGTATTTATCTCATAAAACGCCTGATTTATGTTTGTGAGTTTTTAGTCGCGATTGTTGGAAAATATTAAACATTTTTTTAGTGATAATGATTCACCAGTCTGAGATGCTGATGCCTCTACTAACAAGGAAGACATTAAGCCATTTCTAAGCCCTCCAATACAGTCTTCACTCCATAGGAGCACAGCTATATCTTAGCCACACCTAATATGTATTTCTTAATCATTGTAAATATAGATAGTTGTTTTGATTCACCTTTATTTTAAGCAATGTATTAAAAGTAAAAAATGTTTATAGTAGGAGTGCACTATGCACAGGAATACTTTAGCTTGTCTGTACACAAGCTTTGTTTCTGTTTTGTATATTACAAAGTGTTATTGTGAATGATATAAGCAAGGGAAGTGTATATATTACTTTTCACAAAGGAACTTGTGCACTCACAATTTTTCCTTCATATTGCAAAAGTATTTTTGTTTTCTTTTTTTGCCAGTTTTAATTACACTGAATTACAGATAGCACAAATGCTATGCATTTGTGGCACTTTCACATGCTCCCTTGTTGGTCAGTTCATTAAATGCAAAAAGTTATTAAGTCCCTAAATCTTTTCTAGCTTTTAAATTGTTTTTTTCCCCTCTCACTTTTTCCTTCAATTCTCCCTCCCCCCTCACTTACAGTGCTTAGTATCATCTTCTGTGAAAGTGGCCCGGCTACCCACCACTCTGGGAACTGTCACATGTCTGTGACGTATGAGTCGCCCTTCACCCGACACACGTTTCACTGTTAGGGTCAGACTGGAAGCTAATCCTATCAGTGAACTGTGCGTTGGGCGAAGTGTTTTGAATTGCACTGAATTACAGATAGCACAAATGCTTAATTTAACATGTTTGGCACTTTAACATGTTCCCTTTTTAGTCAGTCCTTGCTTGTTGGGTTTCCATGCAATAGTGGGATATATTAAGTCCATAAGACAATAAGAAATATTAAGTATTAGGGTAGATACCTGCTTAACGGAGTTTACCTTGATGTAGTTAGCAGGAGCAAGTAATTCTTTGATGAAAAGATGCATCCAAACGTTTTAGGATAATAAATATAGAATTTCACTAAAAAAATGCAAGTCAATATGGAAAGTAGTACAGGGTTTTTGTATCTTTTTTCCTTATGGGTGGTGCAATTCTAGGTCAGAAAATATGCACTTTGTGTATCAAAGCAAAAAAAATCCATTGAAGTCAATAGGATTTGTTCTTTGGTACATCTGGTACAGTTTTCTCTGCTCCAGACTTGCCCCACTTTTGCATTGGTACATAAACCCAATGGACCCATAAGTAGATATACTGTAAGTGAAATATGTGTGCATATTTGTGAAACCTGCTAATTTTGAGCAGGTAAGACTTTTAATAATGATCACGAAAATGGCAAACTTTACCAAAATTCCACAATCTATTACTCAATGATTAACCCCTTCATGGTCAGCAGGCCTGTACATTTTTGCCTGCCTCTGAAAGTTGAAGGGTTTTGAAGGAAGTCACTCAACATTTCACAACGCTGCAGGCAAAATTTGATACTGCTGATAAAGTTCATATATATTGAAAAGGAACAAAAAAACAAAACAAAAAGGAAGTATCTGCAATAAACAGATTTCATAAAAAATTGTGTACATGTGTTATCATTCACACAAACATTCATAACAGGACAACATGGCACAACTCTAGTGCCTAAAGGAGCACTCCCAGGGACCATTTAAATTTTTTTTTATTAAATAGGGTTGAAGCAGGGTGTATCCGGGGCTGAACCGCATGCATTTCAGTTCTGGAGACCCCCTTCTTCCAGAGATACTTACCTCAGTAGTGGTTGCCAGTATCTCTGTGCTTTTTAAATGTCCCATGTCACAGGAAGCCGCAAGTGATGACATCATGGCTTCTTATTGGCCCACCTGGTGAGGACATTTAATGCCGCCATTTGAATAGCCTCAAATAGACCCATTTGGGCTGCTACCGGCACCCCCTATGGAGGTAAGTGTGTCTGGAAGCAGGGGCTCCCCAGAGCTGAAATGAATGTGGTTCCGCTCCGGCGACCTTCTGCTTCAAGAAACAAGAATTAAAGAACAGACCTGGGCAGTTTCAAAAGCTCCATACACTATGGCTATGTCCATAGTGCAGGAGACGGAGCGAGCGACATATCTCGCGGCGAAAACAAACAGTAGGACGCCACTGTGTTTGTCCATAGTGCGCGCGCGCACAAGCGCGACAGGGCAACTGAAGCTTGGCGTGACAACCAAGTTTGAATTTCCCGTGTGACGCCTGGGTCACGTGAGCGGTTCGCCCACTTAGGGCGAACCAGCTCCGTGATGTCACGGTCACGCCCCCCATTGTGCAAACATGCAGGCCACGAATCTCGGCAAGTAAAGGTGCGTGTGACGTCATGCTTTTGGTCGCACACTCGCGCGCCTGCACTATGTCTGAGGCCTATAGTTTAATCTATAAACAAATCTCATATTTGTCCCCTAAAATGTATCACAACATTGCAACAAATCTTTGCCCAGTGCAAATAAATTGCAGATTCTTGCACGCAGCAAAACATCTGAAATCTTATGTTTGTTTTTTTTTCATTTTTAAATAAATCAGTTCTGTAGTATTAGATAATACTGTATCTAAAAAAATGATTACTCAACTCTTAATGCCATTTTTTAATGAATTTTAGAGCATCCTTTTATTTTTATAGCAGGCTTTAGCCTACTTCCCAAGCAGTGCAATATACTTGCCAGACTTTCCTGTTTGTGATCATTTGTTGCCAATATTCCCAGCAGTTTCAGCTGTAAACTGTAACAATAGATAATGTTACCTTAGTAATATAAGAATACATTGTAGCTGCTGAGTTACACTGACTGAAGCAGCCATTATGTTAGTCACACAATCAGGATTTTTAGAGACTTAGAACAGGAGCACCAAACGATTGCCAGCTAAGGTAAGAATGATGTTAGAAGTATACATTGCCACATGTTTTACATATACAAATAAGAAAAAAAAGGAAAACAAAAGTGGGAATGTATTATTGCTGCTTTATAAATATCCAGTTTTTGGACTTCTTGTCAGTGTATTAACAGCATTTGGAAAATCAGCCTTAGAACCGGGGAAGGGCTTCTGGCACTAAATACTCATATTGATGTCAAGGTTCCTACTAAAACAGAACTACAAAAAAGCACACATACTATTATATGAATGCTTCCCCACATGCACAGTTGGGATAACAGTTACGACTAAAACATTAGGAAGGATAAGAGTAATTTTGGCTCACTAATTTACTAGGGACACATCAAACTCACACATTACAATACATGCTTCTTTAAGGGACTGTTCTAGGACAACAATATTAGTCAGCTAACAAAGACACATCCCTGTTTAGCAGCCACCAGGTGAATCATTTGCATACAGTACGTTGTTTACTTAATAAAATACCTGACAAACTGGGCTGTCTGACTTGGATACCAAGTACATTTAGAAACCCTTTTACAAATGAATCTACAATGAACAAAATAACACACTTAGCGTCATTGTGTGGCTGTGACAGCTTCATTGTTCTCAATAATTCCCTCTATTGATAGATAGAGTAACTACACGGATATATATATATACATTACTTAGCACCTATTGGAATTCTGAGCATTCTGTAACTACAAAAAGGAAAATTGCTCTGTCCCATATACAATTTTCCTCAATTCCATAAAATTAGGCAGTTGAAAAAATATATATCTTTGTCTGTTAATCCGTGTTCTATTAAAAGCCCCCACAAGTACCAGAAAATGCATATCTAAAAGTACAAGTAAAGCAGCACTGCAGAGGTGCACTTTGTTGAATGAAAGGGGTTGATATTTTGTGCACTTAAGAACACAAAGCTCAGCCTTCTTCTCATCGTCCCCCCTAGGGGAACAAATTAGCCTCGGTAATCTCTTCTTACAGCGAGGAGATCTCTGTCTGTGAGAACCACTGCAGTCCAAACAAGGAAATACTGAAACATGAAACCAGTGCAACTTTTGAAAGATGAATATTATAATGCATGTACATGAATCAGGGCAGAGATTCTCTCTCGGTGTCATATATTGGAGATCGTATCTACAGTTTGCATTGTTGTATCACTATTTACCCTATTGTACAGTACATTAATTGTACACTGTTCGGAAAGGTTTTCTATGGTTACAATCTTGACTTGCTATTGGGTTGCCTTGAGGAAGTTACACCAGTCAGGGGGGAAAATTCCTTGTTAGTAAGTATCAAGGCACATGTCATTCAGCCCCTATGTATCAAAGCATTTTTGGCTCATCTGCCCTGCTTTGAGACTTGTGGAGTGTCAGTAGGATGAGTTGAGGAGGAGGTACATGGTGAACATATAATGAGATGTTTTTATTGGGCAAAAAGGAGAACCCAAAAGAGCAGGTTAGAACCTTCCAAATAGCAGAGCACACTTGTAGTATGAAAACATATTTTTTTTTACATATATCAGAAAAAAAGCAATATTCAATGCAAAAAAAACCCCTAAAGGACTCAAACAATACTAACAGTTAAAGTAGCAAAACACCTTGCACTTCATCTTCTTTTCTTCTTTTTTTGTTGTTCTAGTATTGAAGACGAGGGTCACCGGTGTTGAACCCCATTAATTTCAGCTCTGGGACCCTCTGCTTCCCAAGATACTTACCTCTGTAGCGGAGCAGGTAACTGTGTGCCTATCATAATGGTGGCGTTTAAATCTCACATGTGACGCAGGTCAATAGGAAGCCGTGATGTCATCCAATGCAGCTGCCCATTGGCCCATATGACCTGGACGTTTAAACTCTGCAGAGATACCGCCATCCACTATGGAGGCAAGTATCTCTGGAAGAAGGGGGTTCCGGAGCTGAAATGAATGGGGTCTCAGCTCCAGAGACCCCCTGCTTCAATCCTAGAAAAAAAACAAGAAGAGAAAACTGTAGTGCAAGGTGTTTGGCTAGTTTACAATACTTACACAAATAAAATACAGTTCTAAGAACTATGCCATGAATGAGATCCTGATAGATATTCCTATCTGGTGTTATTTGGGTTCCGGGTACCCCATGAGTCCCATTTTTGTCTCCTCATTCCTCTGCTACATATGTCAATAGCTCTATGCTTCTGCACAGTGTGTTTTGAAGTATTGTAACTGTTAGTATTGTTTGTGTCATTTTAGGGGGAGGGTTTTGCGTTGATAATTGTTTTTTCCCCCCGATGTAATAAATATTTTTTTATATTTTCAAACTCCAAGTGTGCCCCGCTATTTGGGAGATTCCAGCCTGCTTTTTGGGGAGTCCCCTTTTTGCATGTTCATTAGTCCCTTCTGGATGCACTGCTAGGCTGTTTTAATGTAGATTATAGATTAGGGTGTATTTATGGATTGATGTATCTGGTGCAGGTAGTGTTTGGTGCCTTTTTAATTGCCCCCCCCCAAAAAACATCCTCCATATCTGACATATCAAAAGTCTACAATTTTGCATCAGATGTAAGAAACGTTTCTTATTAGTGGTGGATTTCCCCATTAGGCCCGGGCCTAGGCAGCACAATTTGGGGGTGACAAAAATGTCCACCTCCATAAACATTTGCCGTGCTCTTGGGCCTATCGGGCCTGATGGGAAAGGCACTTACATATGGTGGTACGTCTCCTTCCTGCTGCCCTCCTTCCGGATCGCAGCGTCAAATGGCGCCACGGATGTCACTAACATGACATGGCAATGTGGCATCAGGACGTCATGTTACCAACGCAACTACAGCGAGGTCAGGGCAGACTGCAGACAGGAGCAAGGTCAGAAACAAGCCAAGTCAGGATTCTCAAAAGTGTGACAGGACAGAAACAGGCTGGAACAAGATTGCTGAACCATATTGGTGTGGAAACCATGAAGCAGGAAACAGCCAGCTTTAAAGGAAGCTAAGGGGTGTTTTCAAGAACATGTGCTGCAGCAGTAGCAGGCTGGTTAGGTACACCTGTACAGCTCAGAAATAAAGCAATGGAGCTGTCCAGAATCTGATTTACGGTCGCTCACTGCTCCCTTTGATTCCGGCGGTCGGTCGTGGTTTCAGATTCCTCAGTGCCTGAAAGTAAGCTACTGTCTACTCCCTTCGTGGCTGTGACCTGGAGTAGCAGTGATTTTTCTTCCAGCATTGTTACATTTGATAATTAAATACATTGAAAAAAGGAGGGTCAAGAATTTCTGGTAAGTGAAAAATGAATACATACACTAAAAAATTATTATGTGCTGTATAATGTGGGGGAAGGTTCATGAGGGGGGTTGTAGCTATGGGTTTTGTACTGTCACAACCAGCTGAATCTGTAACCTACCAGACTGGGGATATAATACTGTGTTTGGCATAGTATGGTCCCTGTTTGACATGGTGTTGGGCTATTGTCCAAGAATGTATTCCCAAGTGACTGTCTACAAGGTTAGTCAATATCACAAGGCTCATGAGCCACATTTGCTTTAAGCTGTTAACATGTGATGAACCAGCCTGGCATGGATCAGTTATAATGAATAATGTTGTGTTTTTTTTTAATGTTTCATTACATTTGTGGCCTTATTTGGGGTTGTCTCTTTCGTTTGTAGCAGACGCTGCATTGCATTAATGCTGGCTTGTTATTTAACAGAAAAAACAAGGTTAAGGAGAAAACGCATGCGTTATTTAACATGTTATTGCATGCTAATGGGGTAATAACATCTGCTATACCTGTATTTGTGGGGTAATTGGGCCTGTCCTAGTCATTAACAGCTAACAATACATTAACTTGTATTCATGCAAGTGGAAATCACTGTAGCATTGATGTGTTTTACCCTGATCCCATATTGAAAAGGAGGTAGAAATAAGAAGTGAGTACTTGACACTTTGACGTGTTTCTTATATTTGTCACATCAACTTTAACACACAACATGAGAGGATATTCCGTCACATCAGAGTTGATTTTTGATGCTAAGAGGGGAACGGGGGAAGAATTATGGATTGGGACACAGAATTTGATATATCTCATGATAATGAGGGTGTCAGGTAACTCATCCCTAGCTCTTCCTATAACCTATTTACAAGTTTATGTACAAAAGGTGAAAATACACATATGAACTCATTAACACAGCATTATTTTAACGCCACAATGGCATTTGATACATAGCCCCTTTACACTCAGGCAAGTACAAGTTAAGAAGTAGGTGTTATTCACATGTCTCACTTCTCTGAATATTGTGTGTGAAAAAATGTACCTGTTTTTGTAACATCATTTACTAATACTATATGTAATTTTATGCACTGCAATACAGAATTCTCAACATTTTGCTAAGGTTACAAATTAAGTTTATGTAGGTTTTTGGATCATTTCCCAGAGCAAGGTATTGTAATGGAAAGGCAAGATAATAAATCTGTCTTGTTTTTTGTTTAAGAATTATATTTTTAAATCATCTAGGTTCCTTCAACTCCTTCTGACAGTTAAATGGTTAAATCCCAAGCAAAGTAAATCAAGAGAATTACAAAATACAAAATAAACAATTTTTTTTGCCAAAGTTCCAATCTCATTTAGTAATATCTATGGGAGTTATAGTACACTATTACAATGGTGGCGCTATAGTCTGCTAAAAGTCTGCTCTAATAGTCTACTCTGTCCTCCGATACTCCGTGCTTCAGCATATCTACCAGGAGATGACATCACTTCCTGGATGGTCCATCAGGGAACCAGACCAACATTGATTCACCCTATACTTTTCGTGAAGATATCTCACTTCCTCAGGGGCTTCAGATAGGTGCTGCCTATCTGGGTTCTGGATCTGGGTTAGCTTATTCACCATACATGAAGTGATGTCATCTCCTGGTAGACGCACTGAAGCTTGGAGGATCAGAGGATAGTGTGGGCACCTGGGAGAGATGCCAGGACGGAGCACACTGCATGTGGCTTGTCTCCAGAAGTCTGTTGGCATCAGTATTGAATGCCAGATAGGGTGAGATGTGCTCTCAGTAAGAAGTGCAAATGTAGTGCATTCATTCACTGTTCATCTTTTAATATACTTTTGGAATAAATTGTATACACAATGGAGAGTTGTCTTTGTGTACTCTTCTATTTTTAACTTGAATGTTATATATATATATATATATATACACACACACACACACCATACACATTTTAAGTTATGGTGGGTGAAAAAGGTGACAAGAAACCTCCACCGTATAGCATATAGCAAATATTTGCTATATGCTATACGGTGGTGGTCTCTTGTTACCTTTTTCACCCACCATAACTTAAAATGTGTATGATAAATCCACTGCTGACACTCCTGATGAAGTCGGACACAGTCTATCCAGACTGGGCGAAACGCGTAGAGTGGTACCATTTTGATCCTGAAGGCAATCCGTAGTCCACCAGCCAAGCAGCCGTGACATCACACGCTCTGACGGGCGCAACGGGACAAGCTCTAACAGCAGACAGCGAGTGAGGGAGGCTTGGAGGATCCAGGGGAGGCGCTTGATCGCGCTATGTAGTGTTCCCTCATCTCTCCTATATACCACCATACCGCTGAGTGTGCCTTTGAGGGGGATCCTGACTACATTCATTCGATACGGGTAGCAGCCCTAACTGCTAACTGCACTTTATTCATCTAAATCCTGTGAGTAGGCTGGACATACGAGCCAAGACTATACCACGTGCCAGATTTCATTGCCCATACATCTGCACTTATATTGTGTTTTTCCTTGTCTCTTTTTTCCCATATATGCTCCTCCTGGATTGTTTGAACCTTATGATAAATCCTACAGCCATGAAAATTGCAAGGCCAGTACAACCAACCTCACACTGATGAGACCTATCAAGGTCGAAACATGTCTGTGAGTGGTTTCTCTGACTTTGCATATAATCCCATGCTTTTCTTAAAAGCTATGTTAACAGCGAGCATTACCTTATAAGGGTTCCATGTAAAAATGGTTTTCAGGCAAAAAGTGACACGGTGAGCTCATTTGCATGTAATTTCCCAGAATCCCTTGCTGCAGTAGAAGTACTGTATGCTAGGTCATAATGATGAAAGGCAGTGTTGCTGACCTGTCTAAGGACATGCGAATGTGCTCACAAGTGATCTTTTTATTTGATATATATATATATATATATATGTACATATATATATATATATATATATATATATATATATGTGTACATATATATATATATATATATATATATATATATATATATATATATATATATGTACATATATATATATATATATATATATATATATATATATATGTAATCTACTGTAGATGTATAGCTTTATTTATATAGCGCCATCTATCTACATACTGTTTCACAGGATAAATTCACGTGAAATTATAATATAACTCATAATTGAAATAAGAGCTTCAGAGATAAAAGTAACATTAGGAAAAGGAGTCCGTGTCCTGAAGAGCTTGCAATCTAAGTGGTAAGTCAGAATAATGTATAGAGACAATATGAGGGTGTTCTGGTAACTGCATCGGAAAGGTTTCATGGTCGATGTATGTGGTGCATAGTATCAGCCACAGAGCTACTCATATGCTTCATTAAAGAGGTGTGTTTTAAGATGTCTCTTAAAGGTGGATAAAGAGGGTGCTAGTTGGAAATTGAGGAGAAGGACATTCCGGAGTTGTGGGGTAGTGAGTGAGAAAGGTTTTAGGTGGGAGAGGGCTTTAGATACAAAAAGGGTAGAGAGAAGACATCCCTGAGCAGAATGCAGGAGTCAGGATGGTGTGTAGTGAGAAATGAGGACTGAGATGTAAAGGTATGAGTAAAGTGATTCAAGCAGCAACGTTTAGGATAGATTGTAGGGGAGAAAGGTGAGAGGCCGTACAGCAGGTTACAATAGTCGAGATGGGAGAGAATGAGGGCCATTGTTAACAGTTTTAGCAGTAGAGCAACAGAGGAAAGGGCGTATCTTTGCAACTTTACAGAGGAAAACACTACAGGGTTTAACTACATTGTGAATGTGCGAGGCGAATGTGAGGGAATGGTTAAATGTGACACCTAGGCAGTGTGCTTGTAATACTCGGTGTGTGATAGTGCTGCCAACAGTAATGTAGAAGGGGCAGTTCGGCCAGGCTTGGAAGTTTGAGTAGCTCCATCTTTGACATGTTAAATTTGAGTTGGCGGAGGGCCATCCAGGATGATATAGTGGTGAGACATTCAGAGACTTTGGTTTGAACAGCAGGTGTAAGGTCAGGGGTTGAAAAGTAGAGGTGTCTCATCAGCATAGATGTGATATTTGAAACCAACAGATGTGATAAGGTTACTTAGAGAGTGTACAGAGAAAAGAGAAGAGGTCCCAGGATAGACCCCTGGGGTACCCCCACAGAGAGAGATTGACAGAGGAGGAGATGGTTAGCAAACAAGACACTAAAAGTACTATGGGAGAGGTAAGAGGAAATCCAGAATAGAACTCTGTTATGCATACCAAAAGTATGGAGGATGTGAAGGAGAAGAGGGTGGTTCATAGTATCAAAGGCTGCAGAGAGCTTGAGCAATATAAGCAGAGTGTAATGACCTTTGTCTTTGGCAGCATGGAGGTCATTAGTTATTTTAATGTGGGCTGTTTCGGGGAAGTGAGCAGTGTGGAAGCCAGATGGTAGAGAAACTAGGAGAGAATAGGAGATGAGAAAATTTAGTCAGCGAGAGAATACGAAGCATTCAAGGAATTTAGAGGCAAAAGGCAGGAGGGAGACAGGACGATAGTTAGAAAGACAGGCAGGGTAAAGTTTGCTGTTTTTAAATAAATGTATAACAGTTGCATGCTTGAAGGAGGAGGGAAAGGTACCAGAGTAGTGGGGAATTGAAAATATGTGTGAGTGTAGGGATTAGTGTTGGAGCAAGAGGTTTGAGGACATGGAAGGGAATGGGGTCGACAGGGCAAATGGGAGAGAGAGAAGAGATCACTAGCGACACATCCTCCTCTGTGACAGCTTCAAAATAGTTGAGTAAGGTTGGAGGAGAGTTATAAAGAGGGGTAGAATGTGAAGAGGAAAGAAAGTGGCCTGTCACAGGAGACCAATGCTTTTAACACAAAAATACCTGGATCCTTTGATTGAGCAAAACGTGAGATAAAATAAATTGTAATTTATTCACACAATGAACATACACAGTTTAATTTACAAAATAATACGAAAATACACTTAGTTACGATGTTAACTCTGGTTACAGGAAAGATCTTAGATGGAATCTCAGGTGAATCTTTTTACAGCATGTTGACTCTACCTCCTGACTGGCTGCACGGACTTTTAAAACCGCACAAGTCCTATTTTTACCCTGTGCAACCAATCGCAGCGTGGGAACAAAACATCCCACCTATTGGCAAGGTTCGCCCATACTTCAGGGTGCCTGGCAGAGGCTGCAAGGTATACTGCGAGCATGTGCAAACTTCGCCCTTAAGCCTCTTAGCACACCTAGCCAAGCCCACCTCCCTGGTGACATGTTGTCTGCCTTCCCCTGACACCTGGACATATGTCAGGGAAAACTATTTACCTCTCCCCCTTCCCACTCAACACTTGACAGTGTCAGTCTCTTTGAACTACGGCCTTTTTTCAGACACAGGAGAACCTAATCAGCAGTATGGCTTTAGAAACCAGAGTCTAATTATGCATTGCTTACTCACTGGGATTTCCTGCCATGCATTTTAAAGCCTAGTACTTACACACTAAGGGCCTTATTCAGAAAGCCTCGATAAGGCCCTTATCGAGCACTTATCGCCCAAAATGGGTACTCGTATTCAGATAGCCTCGATAAGTGCTTGATAACGGCCTGTATCGGCGCAAAATTTTATCACCATCCGAAATTCGCCGACTGAGCAGCGTTCAGCCGTTTATCGACCATTTTCGGATGGTTGATAAACTCGCGTGATTCAGAGATCCGCGAGTCGGCTATCACGGCCTATCGCAGCCCATCGCAGCCCTAAATGGCGTTTTTCTCCCCAAATCCAATTCACCACAAAATGTTTGGTCAATTGGCGGGGAGATGCCTCGATGAGCAGCGATGTGTTGGGACTTAGAAAAAATCAGGCACCTTTCCTGCCTCGGATTGATGCCGGGGGTCTCCGGAACTGATAGCCATTAATAGCAGCTCCGGACCCCCCGGCATGCATCCGAGGCAGGAAACATGCATGTACAGCAACTTCATTAGGCAATGAAGGGGTTAAACACCCGTGCCAGGCTTACTGTAAGAAAAATACAATACAATACAATACTGTAGCTAGCGGGGGTTGGTGAAGAGGGAATTAGTGGCTGTTTAGGCATTGCGGGGGGGTTGCGGGGGGAGTTAACCCCTTCATTACCTTAGCGGTTAATACCGCTAAGGTAATAAAGGGGTTAACCCAACTGCTACCCACCCGCAAGGTCTAAACACCCATCCTTAGAGCTAATACCCCCTTCACCCATCTGTGAGGCCTAAGCACCCACCCCTGACAGACTATACACACCCTATACTCAATGGGCACCCTAATCACAATACTGTAATACACAAGACACACAGTAATAAAACATAAATGAGAAATAGTAGTGAGAAATGAGGACTGAGATGTAAAGGTATGAGTAAAGTGATTCAAGCAGCAACGTTTAGGATAGATTGTAGGGGAGAAAGGTGAGAGGCCGTACAGCAGGTTACAATAGTCGAGATGGGAGAGAATGAGGGCCATTGTTAACAGTTTTAGCAGTAGAGCAACAGAGGAAAGGGCGTATCTTTGCAACTTTACAGAGGAAAACACTACAGGGTTTAACTACATTGTGAATGTGCGAGGCGAATGTGAGGGAATGGTTAAATGTGACACCTAGGCAGTGTGCTTGTAATACTCGGTGTGTGATAGTGCTGCCAACAGTAATGTAGAAGGGGCAGTTCGGCCAGGCTTGGAAGTTTGAGTAGCTCCATCTTTGACATGTTAAATTTGAGTTGGCGGAGGGCCATCCAGGATGATATAGTGGTGAGACATTCAGAGACTTTGGTTTGAACAGCAGGTGTAAGGTCAGGGGTTGAAAAGTAGAGGTGTCTCATCAGCATAGATGTGATATTTGAAACCAACAGATGTGATAAGGTTACTTAGAGAGTGTACAGAGAAAAGAGAAGAGGTCCCAGGATAGACCCCTGGGGTACCCCCACAGAGAGAGATTGACAGAGGAGGAGATGGTTAGCAAACAAGACACTAAAAGTACTATGGGAGAGGTAAGAGGAAATCCAGAATAGAACTCTGTTATGCATACCAAAAGTATGGAGGATGTGAAGGAGAAGAGGGTGGTTCATAGTATCAAAGGCTGCAGAGAGCTTGAGCAATATAAGCAGAGTGTAATGACCTTTGTCTTTGGCAGCATGGAGGTCATTAGTTATTTTAATGTGGGCTGTTTCGGGGAAGTGAGCAGTGTGGAAGCCAGATGGTAGAGAAACTAGGAGAGAATAGGAGATGAGAAAATTTAGTCAGCGAGAGAATACGAAGCATTCAAGGAATTTAGAGGCAAAAGGCAGGAGGGAGACAGGACGATAGTTAGAAAGACAGGCAGGGTAAAGTTTGCTGTTTTTAAATAAATGTATAACAGTTGCATGCTTGAAGGAGGAGGGAAAGGTACCAGAGTAGTGGGGAATTGAAAATATGTGTGAGTGTAGGGATTAGTGTTGGAGCAAGAGGTTTGAGGACATGGAAGGGAATGGGGTCGACAGGGCAAATGGGAGAGAGAGAAGAGATCACTAGCGACACATCCTCCTCTGTGACAGCTTCAAAATAGTTGAGTAAGGTTGGAGGAGAGTTATAAAGAGGGGTAGAATGTGAAGAGGAAAGAAAGTGGCCTGTCACAGGAGACCAATGCTTTTAACACAAAAATACCTGGATCCTTTGATTGAGCAAAACGTGAGATAAAATAAATTGTAATTTATTCACACAATGAACATACACAGTTTAATTTACAAAATAATACGAAAATACACTTAGTTACGATGTTAACTCTGGTTACAGGAAAGATCTTAGATGGAATCTCAGGTGAATCTTTTTACAGCATGTTGACTCTACCTCCTGACTGGCTGCACGGACTTTTAAAACCGCACAAGTCCTATTTTTACCCTGTGCAACCAATCGCAGCGTGGGAACAAAACATCCCACCTATTGGCAAGGTTCGCCCATACTTCAGGGTGCCTGGCAGAGGCTGCAAGGTATACTGCGAGCATGTGCAAACTTCGCCCTTAAGCCTCTTAGCACACCTAGCCAAGCCCACCTCCCTGGTGACATGTTGTCTGCCTTCCCCTGACACCTGGACATATGTCAGGGAAAACTATTTACCTCTCCCCCTTCCCACTCAACACTTGACAGTGTCAGTCTCTTTGAACTACGGCCTTTTTTCAGACACAGGAGAACCTAATCAGCAGTATGGCTTTAGAAACCAGAGTCTAATTATGCATTGCTTACTCACTGGGATTTCCTGCCATGCATTTTAAAGCCTAGTACTTACACACTAAGGGCCTTATTCAGAAAGCCTCGATAAGGCCCTTATCGAGCACTTATCGCCCAAAATGGGTACTCGTATTCAGATAGCCTCGATAAGTGCTTGATAACGGCCTGTATCGGCGCAAAATTTTATCACCATCCGAAATTCGCCGACTGAGCAGCGTTCAGCCGTTTATCGACCATTTTCGGATGGTTGATAAACTCGCGTGATTCAGAGATCCGCGAGTCGGCTGTCACGGCCTATCGCAGCCCATCGCAGCCCTAAATGGCGTTTTTCTCCCCAAATCCAATTCACCACAAAATGTTTGGTCAATTGGCGGGGAGATGCCTCGATGAGCAGCGATGTGTTGGGACTTAGAAAAAATCAGGCACCTTTCCTGCCTCGGATTGATGCCGGGGGTCTCCGGAACTGATAGCCATTAATAGCAGCTCCGGACCCCCCGGCATGCATCCGAGGCAGGAAACATGCATGTACAGCAACTTCATTAGGCAATGAAGGGGTTAAACACCCGTGCCAGGCTTACTGTAAGAAAAATACAATACAATACAATACTGTAGCTAGCGGGGGTTGGTGAAGAGGGAATTAGTGGCTGTTTAGGCATTGCGGGGGGGTTGCGGGGGGAGTTAACCCCTTCATTACCTTAGCGGTTAATACCGCTAAGGTAATAAAGGGGTTAACCCAACTGCTACCCACCCGCAAGGTCTAAACACCCATCCTTAGAGCTAATACCCCCTTCACCCATCTGTGAGGCCTAAGCACCCACCCCTGACAGACTATACACACCCTATACTCAATGGGCACCCTAATCACAATACTGTAATACACAAGACACACAGTAATAAAACATAACTAAACTCCAAAAAATCACATGTCACTAAAAAAATTAAGTCGGAACATGGTTTTAACAGCCACTCAGGTGGCTGTTAACCATTTTGAGGGTAAATGTGACGTCACAAGCCATATTTAACGCCGTGACGCTTCATTTGAGCCCAAGAAGCCGACAAGACAGCATCGGCTGGGATTTAACATGGGGTATTTTGGATTGACAGATGAAAGAAGATAAAGAAGAACAATAAATGGTTACAGACGAAGAAAGAAGAAGGTGAATAAAGAAAGAAAAAAGGAGATTGGGGTACCTGAGCCGGATCTTCATGGCGGGTGGCATCGGATGCTGTTGGAGGCCTTCAAGGTACATGAGCTTCCTGTTACCTCGATAGTCGGAGGGCCACCGATTCTAATGGTAAGTAATATACTCAATGTTTGTAAATGTCTCTTTTTACAGGTTTAATCTTTGGATGTGTTTTTTGATTTTTTGGGGGAGGCACATTGACTGATAATATATTAATCGGTACCTCTTTAGGGTACAGATTAATACATTATTATGGCAATATTTGGTGGGCATTTCTCGCTTGTTATTGCAGTTTATTATGTGGATGTGATTGCTAGTTCATGCTTAATGTAATAAAAGGTTTGCGATTGGTGTTCGCTTGTACTTAATGTTATTTTATGGTAGCTAATGTGTTTATGGTTACTTCAGAGATTGTTTAAATTTATTTCTTTGAGTTTTAATGGTTACATTCATTAATGTTGTAGTAATTCATTGTTTGGATTGGTTAGTGTTACTATTCATTTTGAGTTGGTTTAGGAATTAATTGGTTTGATTGGGTAATGGTTTAATTAATTCATTGTTGATGTTGTAATTGCTTCTATTGATTGGATTAGCTGGCTACTGTTTTTATTTAGTGACGTGTGTTTTTTTGGAGTTTAGTTACGTTTTATTACTGTGTGTCTTGTGTATTAATTTATTGTCATTAGGGTGCCCATTGAGTGCTATAGAGGCTTATCATGCCCATATTATTATTATATGGGTATGATGTACCACTATACTACTTAATGGGTATAGGGTGTGTATAGTCAGTCAGGGTGGGTGCTTAGGCCTCCCGGGTTGGTATCGGGTCAGGGTGGGTTAACCCCTTAATGACGATAGCGGTGAGTAACCGCTAAGGTGATTAAGGGGTTAGGGGCCATTAGAATGTATTTATTTTGTATACATGCTTTCTGGCAAAGGAGGACAGAGGGACCTGCTGTTGTGGTATGTTTAACTTTATTTATTTACTTTATTTATGTTTGCTAATGCAGTGTTTAATAATGGGCAAATAATCTATTATCCATATTATTTTGCCCATTACTGTACTGTATGGGTTTGGGCGGAGGGGGGGCGTGTGTTGATGTTTTTTTACATATTTATTAATATACATTTCTTTAATAGTGTAGAGGTGCAGGGGGTCTCCGGAGCTGAACCACGTTGGCTTTATGTCCGGGGACCCCCTGCTTCCCGAGATACAGGCCCCTTTATGGGGTGCCGGTATCCCTCTGCATTGAAATGTCCTGCATCACGTGACCGGGACATTCCCCTGCATAGGAGATACCGGAACCCCATAAAGGTGCCTGTATCTCGGGAAGCAGGGGGTCCCCGGACATAAAACCAACGTGGTTCAGCTCCGGAGACCCCCTGCACCTCTACACTATTAAAGAAATGTATATTTAAATTTAAAAAAGCTGTGTGTGCTGTGCACGCGCATAGTAAGTGAAACTTCTATGACTTTTGTCACAGAAATAGACTTATAACGCGCGTGCTCGGCACACATGTGTCAGTCAGTGTATGTGTCAGTGAGTGAGTATGTATGTGTGTCAGTCAGAGAGTATGTATGTGTGTTTGTTTGTGAATGTGTGCATGTGTGTCAGTCAGTGTGTGCATGTGTGTCAGTCAGTGTGTGCATGTGTGTCAGTCAGTGTGTGCATGTGTCAGTCAGTGTGTGCATGTGTGTCAGTCAGTGTGTGCATGTGTGTCAGTCAGTGTGTGCATGTGTGTCAGTGTGTGCATGTGTGTCAGTCAGTGTGTGTCTCTCTTTCTCTGTGTTGTGTGAATGTCTCTGTGTCGGTCAGTGTGTGTGTGTCAGTCAGTAAGTCAGTCAGTGTGTGTGTGTGCGTCAGTCAGTGTGTGTGTGTGTGTGTGTGCGTGTGTCAGTCAGTGTGTGTGCGTGTGTCAGTCAGTGTGTGTGTGTGTGTGCGTGCGTCAGTGTGTGCGTGCGTGCGTCAGTCAGTGTGTGTGCGTGCGTCAGTCAATGTGTGTGCGTGCGTCAGTCAGTGTGTGTGCATGTCAGTCAGTGTGTGCGTGTGAGAGTGTCAGTCAGTGTGAGAGTGTCAGTCAGTGTGAGAGTGTCAGTCAGTGTGAGAGTGTCAGTCAGTGTGAGAGTGTCAATGTCTCTCTCTCTCTCTGCGTTGTGTGTGTATGTCTCGTTGTGTTGTGTGCCCCCTCACGCAAATTCTGCACACACACCCCCTCGCACGCAAATTCTGGACCCCCCCCTCGCACGCAAATTCTGGACCCCCCCCTCGCACGCAAATTCTGGACCCCCCCCTCGCATGCAAATTCTGGACCCCCCCCTCGCACCCAAATTCTGGACAACCCCCCCCCTCGCACGCAAATTCTGCGGGGTACATGCGCCCGGCACGGAGCCGCTGCCAATGGGCGTGAGTGACTAGGAGAGTGTGGGGGGAACGACGCCGCTGCCAGCCGCTTCTGCGCATGTGTGGCGTCCATCAGTGGCGCCATCACAACTGCGCATGCGCGGCATGGCAGCGGGCGGGGACCAGGGTTACAGCAGCCGTGGCAGCGATCCCCTTCTAATGGTGCTGTGGGGAACGCAGCGCACTCAACCCCCCTCCCCCCCCCCCGTTACGGGAGCAGGAGCCGTTCCATGCCTCGGCCGGGGGAGGTGTCAGCAGGGAGTGGCGGCGATTAAATTTTGAGGGTGAGCGCCGCCGCCGCCGCATGTCAGCGGGTGGGGGGAGCAATGCTCGTTAGGAGCTGCGGCGGCGAGTAAATGTTGAGCGGGTGGGGGGGGAGCGTGTAAGCGGCCGTGTGGGGGGGAACAAAGATGGTTAGGAGCGGCGGCGATAGCCTGGCCTCAACTGCCAGCACTGTGACGTCAGCACTTTGACGTCACATCCGTTTCATTTTCTATCCCCACAATCCGTTTTTGTCCCATTAGGAATGAGGTGCCACTAAAGAAATTTCACTTCAATAATTTTCTGCCGACATTTCAGCTGGGAGAGGCAGCTCTCTCAGAGCAGCTCTCTCTGCAGCAGAAATAGAATCGCTGGTTCAGGCCTTTTCAGAGGCTCGATGCTCTCGCTGGCAGCAACTCGCCCGTTTTGGGCATTTTGCTATCACTGGTAATCGAGCCTTTCTGAATACCGTGATAGCAACGCCCAAAAAAACGCCATTTTAAATTCCCTGGCGATTTTTTTTATCAACCCTCTCTGAATAAGGCCCTAAGTGTCACCTCCTGTTCTGGCCTGAATGAAAATCCCCTTACCCTTATAATATTAATATACCAAAAAGAGGGGGACTTTCATTCATTACTTCTTATGAAAGTTTCTAATACAGAAAACATAACCGTTTTAATAATTACCCCCTAGCACTATGCACAGCAAAAATCAGAGAGCTGGGACATTCCTATCCAAAGTTAGCTTGCTGCTTATATGCTATGCGCAGAGCTGCTGGGTTTTAACACCCTTTTTCCTTTCTTGCGGTTGGCAGTAAAACACTATTGCAATGCGCACACGTGATACATAACTGATACAATGTAACTCAGCATAATTATGTGGTTCTCTTATACATTGCGGGACACACATAGACAATTAAAATACATTTACAGCACTGCAGCCAATACTGACTAGCTGACACTCTACATGTTAACTTAAAAACCTCTATAACTCTCTTCACCTTATGTCTGGTGAGAGAGGTACGGAACCCCTCACTCGGTTCTGGGATTTGGGCATACCCCGGGTAATGTAACCCAGTTCCCTGCCAGGTCTTACTGCCCTGGTTTGTGCTGAAGCAGGGAGATTTGGCGATGAGCTGCAAACTGCTTTCTAGGGAGGATTTTATCCGGTGATCTGTGTTCCTCATGTCCTCAGGAATCTTGGGAGATTCCCGAGTGCATGTTTCGGGATACCCGCATCATTGGCCCCCTTTTACCCAAACACACCCTGACAACATTTACCATAAAATCCCCCCTGAAACTCACACCTTGCACATCTCCGCTGGTTAGCACCCCTGGAACAGTAAAAACCCACACATATCTTTATTACACATGCAGTTAAATGCCACAATTGGGTTGAAGAGCTGACACTTACAATTCCCCAATATGGCTCAGGGGCACCCAGCCAGACCAAATACCTTTATTAATGGCCTGGGTACCCCTTCACCGTCACAGGGATGTCTTGATTAATGGAATCCACCTTTGTCTTGAAATAGTTAGGAAAGTCCTGAGATGAAATGAAGGAAGAAAAACAGGTAGCAGACAGTGGTCTGAGTAGAGTCGAAGACAGAGATGAGTCGGCGTGGGATAGACTTGTGCGTGATGATTAGTGAAGAAAAGTAGGTTTCTTTAGCTTGGGAGGGGGCAGAATTGAAACAGGCAAGGATAGATTTGTAGTGAAGGAAGTAGTAGTAAGTAGTAAATGCCAAGGTAATGAAGGGGCTTACTCCTTCCGCTACCCTCCCGGTAGGCATAAACAGCTTTCTGATTAGCAACCTTGACAAATCATTCAGGAACTGCTCAAAATCCTCGATGAGTTAGTTATCGAAGTTAATAGAATAGGCCCCTATTAATGTCCGGAAGGGACCAACACAACTTTAACCCCGATGAAGCAGGTGAACGATCTGAGAAACTCACGTTGGTTTTCTTTGCCAACACGAGCATCCATTGTCCATTTGTGACATCACCAGGAAATGCAGCCCAGAAAGTCTGAGGGTGAGTTTCATGAAGAGGCAAGCCATGGATGGAGGGGGAACTGACCACGATCGGGACGCAGGACAGGTGAGCCAGGTTATGCCTAAGCTTATGCACACTTACAAGACACTGGTTTGCGAGTGTCTAGTTTGGATATTTATTGTACATGATTTTGATTTCTAAAAATGTACTTCACCATAGGAGATCTTTTTCTGTGCTTCTTATCAGTGTAGCCCTTTCACATTCTCAGAGGTGGTAGGAAGACACCTCACTATATAGGAGCAGCAATCAAAGACTGTCCAAACAATTCATATCTTGCCAAGGACTATCACCAATACATTTTTTATTATTGGTTTTCTATTTATAATTTTCAGTGTTTCGTGGATCTTTGGACTTGTTTGCACTATTGCCATTTATTTTGCAATATTAAAGGGGTTTACCTTTTGGAGCACTAGTCAGTATTTTTAAACGCATTGCAATATATTCCTGACATCTGCATAAGAATATGGCTAACGCAGACAGTGATACTGGCAGCTTGCGCCATGGTGTCTTTTAACGGTGTTCGCTAGCTACCGCTGTGATAGCTGGATTCTAATGAGGGTCCATCTTGTGTATAATTAGCTTTGTGGGTCTCCGTTAACAGCTAAACGAACACTCGTTATGACTTTGGATTGTGGACCGGTAGGCGCCCTAACTTAATGGACCTCTGTGGATCTAGGCCTATGCCTCATACGTATGAAGTCTTCACATTTCATGAAGAAGTGTACTACTTTTTAGCCCTAAAATGTTGACACCATAGAAATTTCAATATGATCTCGTACATACTGTAGGCCACTAGAGTTGGCTACTCAACAACTAACTCCACCTACTGTATAAAAGTTGAATAAATCAATAATTTGGGTATGCTAATACACAAGACTCTTATTCTCACAGGGGGAAGGAGAACGGAATACTGCAGCATACAGTCTGCCATCACACTTCAACATACATTTTGTGCGTAAGATGATTCTTTATTGACAAACAATGAGAAGAATAAGGAACCATCAAGTGTAAGCCGCAAACACTTCATCACTTAAAAAATACAATGATGGTGTTAGTGAAATATACACAGGAATGTATTTCTAGTTCCAGGATGTTCTATCCCCATGCCCAGAGAGACAATGGTTTAAAGTGAAACTCTGTAACCATGTTTTATGACACATGGTGTGAGGAACGGGCTTGGTGGCCTGAAACGTCACACTATGATTGTACCTACTCTGCAAATGGATTGGACAGAGTAAGCTTTTTACATTCTTCAAAACTGCGTGGACAATTATACTTTTGGATCTAGCATTGAGATGGCGGGGTCAATGGAGGGTGAGCACCAGTGAGAGAATACTTCATCAAGACTTTGTGAGTAACGGAGTGCCACTTTTTGTTATATTTTTGCCAAAAAATAACTTTCCTATTTATTGAATAATCTTATTTATTTACACTTGCTTCAATTAATTAGTGTATACATTTTTCTAAAGCTGTGTGTTTTGTACAATTTACATTGATTTTAGGTACAGTTTACATGGAGAGAAAAAAAACAATAACTTTTATCACAAAAACAGTGGGCAATGAAATGTACTCTGTGTTAATACATAATCCCTCACCACCTTTTATTTTTTATACAGTCTGATAAGATTGTATCTCCTTTAATGATCTGCATGAAAGTTGATGAACAAGTTTCTTACATTTGTCACACATGTCTGCTCTGCACTCACGTCTCCCCTGTTTAATATGGTGAGAATCAGGGTAAAACACATTGATGATACAGTCATTTCCACTCACATACATGTTAATGTATTGCGAGCTGTGAATGACAAGGATAGGCCCAAATACCCCACATGTCCATACAAATTAAACAGACAAGACCAAAGTGGATAAATAAGGCCACAGAATTTATGAAACATTAAAATAACACAGAATTATTAACCATAACTAATTCATACCAGAGTGGTTCCATCATATGTTGAGAGCCCACAGCAACTGTGGCTCTGATAACCCAGCTCTTATAGCTTAATACCTTTGCAGGTTACCAATTTGATAGTATGCATTTATTTTAATCTTTCTCCTTGCTGCTCTTCAATTCCAAATCATGTTCATGTATTGACAATTCACTTTTCTTACACTTGACTCAAATCGTTAACCAGGGAGGTTTATGCTACCTCATGGTGGCATTTTTGACTTTAAGAGGGGGAAATGATGGACAGTGAATCAGAATTTAATATACCCCATTATATCTGTACTGACCAACCTCTACAGATATTAGCCATATCACAAGGTGACACAAACACTGTAGTGCAAAAAACATAGAAAGTACCCTGATATATTGACACCATGAGACACAGGATGCAATAGTCTCTCGTAGCATCTTTGGAATGACAAAAATATTAATTGTTGCCTTGATACATAAATCCAAAAGGTTTTAAATAGACCATTGACATAATTGAGTAAGATAAAGTCAATTTAGCACTCTGGCATATTTTATCTGCTCACAATGTTCAGTGAAATTAACTTGACAATAATTAAAGGATTGCTTAGTCACAGTTTCCAAATGTGCCAGCCTTTTTTATTTATTACCACTAGTTCATTCTTGGAGGACTAATTCTGGCTGATTCGATTATGAAACGGCTTTATACCACCAGTAGCCGACTCAATCTTAATATATAAAATCGAAAGGTTGGTACTAGCTGCGGTGAATCTGATTGGTCCTCAGCCTCTGGCCAATCAGATTGGTGGCTCTATGACGTCACCCGGCTCTATGACATCACCCAACTCTCTCTCTCCCTCTCCCTCCCCCCCACCGGCTACCGGACGGAGGGGAAGCACGGCGCTGCCCTCCTGCCCCAGCCGCCAACGCTCACTTCCCTCCCCGGCGGGGGGACAGGCAGTGGGCAGGCAGCCTCCGGAAGGACCCCCTTCCTCCTGCAGCTGCCCCCGGTAAGATGGCGGCGCACAGCGGACAGGCGGGGGGTGGTATTCAGTCAGGAGAGAGGGGGGCGGGAGTTAGTCAGGAGAGAGGGGGGGAGTCAGTGAGGAAAGAGGGGGGGAGGGAGTCAGGAGAGAGTGGGGAGAGGGGGGGGAGAGGGAGTCAGGAGAGAGGGGGGGAGAGGGAGTCAGGAGAGAGGGGGGGAGAGGGAGTCAGGAGAGGGGGGGAGAGGGAGTCAGGAGAGAGAGGGGGGGAGAGGGAGTCAGGAGAGAGGGGGGGAGAGGGAGTCGGGAGAGAGGGGGGGAGAGGGAGTCAGGAGAGAGGGGGGGAGAGGGAGTCAGGAGAGAGAGGGGGGGAGGGAGTCAGGAGAGAAGGGGGGAAGCCTGAACAGCTGTGAAGAGGGGGGGAAGAGAGTTGAGAGGGAGGATGGGGGAGGCAGAACATTACATCACGGGCAACGCCGGGTATATCAGCTAGTAAACAATATACAGCACAAAAATAAAATAACTGAGATGAGCAGAACCAGAACTTACATATGCCAATTTTAATAACCAAATGCAAAATTCTATTTATGCTTGGATAAATGTATCCATTTCTGTACCTTAGAAAAGCAGTCTGAGAATTAGCATGGCTTACAAATGTAGCATTTGAGAATGTTCCCCTAGACAACATATCGCGTTATAATCACAGTCGCCACGTAGGATTCAGTGGCAGTGTTAGTGCAGAATATCACAACATATTCCACCATAATGCACAAGAGGGAATAATGAAACCTGTGCATGTAGGTAATGTACTGTAAACATTACCTACATGCACATACGGTACAACAATGCTTTGCTGGCCCCTCTACAGTAGGGTTATATCTATTAGATATGTGCTCAATGCCCTTCTCAAGTAGGCAGGATTCCATTAGCTTGTACAATTGGAATAGCACACTAAAAAGTCTCAGACAGCTAGGCAACCCTCCCTTTCCCCATTATCTCAGCATACAATGCTTCCAGGGATTCTGGCTAACGACATGCAAATGAGCAGTGTGTCACACTTTGCTTCTTGTCCATTTTAATATAGAACCCTGATGAAAGGAAGATATCTGGGGCTCTCCCAATCGAGTCCAATAATAAATGAACAGTACAATCAAATACAAGTGTAATAAGGCCGTAGAAAAAAATATACAGTACAGGATGTACGCAATGTACAATACTGGCCAGAAGTAGTGTTGTAGCTCAACCCGAAGAGGATCCTCCCATGATCCTTACGTAGTAGGAATAGGATAGGGGAGCGCAGAACATAAGGAATACAAAATGAGATACGCGTATCAATGTAAATATAGGATCCATCAGATGTACATCATACAGTTGAAGGAAAAGAGTGCACAAATGTATAGCACAGTGGATGCAACTGCACATATACAGTATCGTGCACAATGCTCAGTCACACGGAATAGTTGGGGGGTGGGTGGATGGTAATAATAATAATATTGACTTACACGGCCATGTGCAGGTCAAAGCTCCAATTGGTGTCTCTGCAGGAACAGGTTTCCTCTTAATAGGCTCTCCCGTCCCTCATGGTGTATATACCCCCGAGATAGGGTGAGATGGGTACCCCGTGTGGACGACAAATAGCCAGATGATGTGGTTAAAAACAATATTTATTTAATAAAATGTAAGCACAACAAAGAACTTACATCTAAGCTGGACTCCGTCGGTGTTAGTGGCTACTCCAATCCCCGTGCAGCAGTGGCTTCCCTGTTCACCACGTCCGGTGTGCAGGGCTGGAGTGCGACTGGTAACAGGAGACTACGAAAGCCGCCAAGGTTCAAAATGGTGCACGCTATTCGAACAACGCATTTCGCATCTATGGACGCATCTGGCGAAGCATCCATATATGTGTGACTGAGCATTGTGCACTATACTGTATATGTGCAGTTGCATCCACTGTGTTATACATTTGTGCACTCTTTTCCTTTGACTGTATGATGTACATCTGAGGGATCCTATATTTACATTGATTCGCGTACCTCATTTTGTATTCCTTATGCTCTGCGCTCCCCTATCTTATTCCTAATATAGAACCCTATAAGCTTATCCCAGCTGTAGGTGTCTGTCCTCTTTTGCTGCTGTGTGTGTACAATGATGAGGTACCCAGTAGTAATAACCATCTCTACTTTATTTACTCCAGTGCATAGCCATACAATGTAATGTAGCTCTGCACTGCACCCACATCCTTTCCTTCCTTTGTCCTTGTTCTTCCTGTAGTTCCCTCCTTTCTCCTTCTTGGAGCAGGGGTCAAGGGTGATGCCCTTTACTTGTGCTGCCAGGCTGCGCAGGGGATGCAGGACACTACAGGGTCCATGTGAACATGGACAAGAAGTAAAGAGTGAGACACTGTGTGTGCTCATTTGCATGTCATTACCCAGAATCCCTCACTGCAGTGAAAGCATTGTACCCTGGGAAAGGCAGGGTTGCAGATTTGTCTGAGGTAGGCACATTTACTGACAAGTGGTATTTTTATTTGCTGTATACCGGAGAGTTTTGTCACTTTTTTTACCCACCATAATTTGTTTTGTGTCTAAAAAAGTGGGAATGTAAAATAATTAACCTCAACAGCAGAGGGAGGCAGTGATGAGGTTTTTTTTTTGTTTCGTTTTCTATCTGCAGCACATGAAGTTAATTGGCCTACACTTGCACTGACAGAAGAGATCCGGTAGGCGTATTAGTCATACGCCTTTGGCAGGGATTACATCACATGTTCCTTGGTTAATCCAGAGAGAACTCATTGTCATATACAGCAGTTTATAGTGGCAGGAGAGAACTCAGCTAGCAAGCAGCAGGCAGGCAAGTAGCAGCAAACAGAGATCCCACACACCAGAGGGATCTATACAGCATACACACAACACAAACCACCTGTTACCAAGCAGAAGGCAGAGGAGTTGCAATAACCTCTGCACCCACACACCAGAGAAATGCATACAACACACACAAACACACAAAACAAAATCCATACGACAGAAGCAATAAAACAGAGATGAACTGCTTGAGAACACACCTGACAGGTTATACAAAGAGCGAGTCTCATGTGCCGTGTCAGTTTGTCTGCTGTAGATGCCTGAATATCACAGTCTGAGAGGCAGTGCAGGCAGGATTCTGGTCTATTTATCGAAGCAATTTTTGAGTAAAAGAATGCAAAGAGACATTTTTACCCTTTATCAGTCTTCTCTGCACTCAGGTGTGCAAGTTTGGAAGGAGCAATCAGGGCTTCCAAAAAGGGGGGAAAAGCCGGGATAAATGTTCTAAGTCCGGCTTCTCTGGGGGCCCGGCTGGACAGGACAGGAAATTGGGCCTACCTTCCAGCAATGCCAGCAACTAGGCGGACCCGCCTTTCCCTTCAGCCTATGGGGGGGCCTGCCTCTCCTTCCAGCACATGGGGCCTCTCCCTACAGCACAAGGGCGGGCCTGCTTCTCCCTCCAGCACATGAGGCCTCTCCCTCCAGCACATGAGGCCTCTCCCTTCAGCACATGAGCCATCTCCCTCCAGCACATGGGGCCTATTCCTTCAATACATGAGGCCTCTCCCTCCAGCACATGGCCCATCTCCCTCCAGCTGGGTGTTTGACAGGGCCCTTCCTCAGCCGCAGGTACTGTAGGTCCCATGCCCTCCTATGGGCTCCACCCACACAGGTCCATACCTACTCCCCCCCCTCGCCCCCCACCACCCTATACATACTCTTCTCCCTCAGGCCCACTCCTACTACACGCCCAAGGCCCATATCCAATCTCCCCCTCCTCCAAGGCGCTTACCTACTCTTCTTCCCCTCTAAGGCTCTTATCTACTCTCCCCCACTCCCTAAGGCCCATACCTACCCCCCTCTCCAATACTTTTACTCACTCCTCTCCCCTCCAAGGCCTTAGATACTCCCCTCCCTACAGACCCATACCTACTCTCCCCACCCCATGCCTATACCTACTCCATCTCCCCCATCCCAAGGTCCTTACCTACTCTCTCCCCCTCCCAAGGCACACATGTACTCTTTCCCCCCCTCCACCCAAAGGACCATACCTACTCCCCTTCGCCCCTCAAGGCCCTTACCTATTTCCCCCTAGGCCCATACCCTACCAACACACAAGCCACATCTCCTCTTCAAACCACCAACCATAACCCCATTCAACAAATAAAAAAATCCCATGGCAACAACCTAGACCATTACAGGTTATGTACCCCCTGCACCCTAACAGCAAGGTAAGTCTGCTGTGGGCTTAGACGGTTAGCTTTATAATGGGATACATATACAACATACTCTGGCTCTACTTGTCCTTTTTTCCCCCTTTCCCTTGTGTCAAAAATGTCCACCAGACCTGCAAGGTGGTGTAAACCTCTCTGGCCAATGACATGCATCAAATGTAATGTATTTGATTAAGAAACTTTTTACATTTAATGCAGCCACAATCAGACATTTAAATTGAAAATTTCTATGTGCCAAATAACTCTTTTGTGTGTTGAGGTTGGGATCGACTAAAGTGGTCTAAGCATTGAGATGTAAGGCTGCGGTCCCACTAACTACTACAGCGCACGCCTCGTGCGCTGTACGATCAAGCCCCGCCTCCCCCAGTTACTCCGGTCCCAGTTCCTACCTTGTCGCGCACCTTTCCTCAGCGGTGCGCGACAGGTTTTCAGGCAAGCAGGGGAATTTGAGTTTGGCATTCGCGACGGAGGCGTGGCCACGCCCCCGCCGGCGGTTAAGCCAATGAGGGCGAACCAGCCGCGGGACGTCATGGCCATGCCCCTGCAAACCCACAGCCACGCCCCCTCCCGTCGCCAACCTTCCCTCTCCCCTCAGACCGCAGATAGCGGTGCAGCGCTGTGCACGCACCGCCCCCCGCCGGGCGCGCGTGCCACAGTGCTGACTGGGGACTCAGCCTAATCCTGGCATACAAGCAGAGATGAATGAAACCTGTTGCATAACTTTGGAAATTGACAGCGGCCGAAACAAACACAAAGACTTAAAATGTCCCCAGAAATCCCCATCTGTGAATATATTACACAAAAGGGACCTTGATTCCAGCTTTCATGATTGGCCAATACTGGCAAATGTACTGCTGAATATTTACACGTTTGGCAAATTTATTGCACAGTTTGCATAAATAAATTGACAATCACTAAGTTTTAATTGCACAAATCAACGGATAACTTTTACTCCAACATTGTAAATTTCTTTAAAGACATTGCAAAATTGTGATTGTTCCTAAAAATGATCAAAAAATGTCAAGAAGCGAAGTGGGACAGGTCTGCACTCTAGTAACAAGCAATAGTGTTGCTGGTGCATTCATCAGTCTTTTTTTGGGGTGAGAGTACCAGCTTTATTTTGTTTCCTATTCCAAATCTGAGATGTGCCAATCTACCTCCATACTCAGATCTTCTCTCACTCCTTTTATACTATTTCCTGCCACACAAGGACTTCTCAACTGTTCACCGATGTCCTCCTCTGCAGCAACAAACTGCCTTAAGAAACAGATTCAACAGTTTCTAGACCTTTTTTGGCATATGCTGTGCTCCGTTTTCTCTCCACTCGGGAACCTCCTCTGTTGACATTCCGACTGGATGCACACACCAAAGGACGGTACACACCAGCAACGACGGTACACACCAGCAACGATGGTACACACCAGCAGCGTGAGTACCAACCCCTTTGTTTTCATGAAGATTGAAGTGACGAGAATTATACTCTAGGGTCATTGCCTACCAAAGGGGTATTCCGAATCACCACTGTTTTAACACAACAGTTGTTGACTCTGGTATTACTCCACTCACTGGCATGATGTAACCCGACAATGAGTTCTTCTATCAAATCTATCAAGTTCAACTAACTGGTGTGCTACATGTACCTGTCCTTTATCCATTTGAGACTTTCATTTATCTATGGTGATGATATCCCTTACTCAGATGCACAGATGTTTGAGATCTCTTCTTTTTTCTATGGTTCACTGTTTCTAGACCTACATTTGATTAAACACATCCCGTAAGCTCCCTCATGAACCAGAGTCATAGACGCCATGGTCCTTGTCCAGCCAAGGTGCACAGTTAATAAATAATTAAACAGAGCGCAATTCTTATTATTGTACAAATGAATTAAATATTTAGTGTAAAGTGATGTGCAGGTATATAAAGGTTGTGTATACAAAAAATATATAATAATAATATAATTTTATATGTATATATATATATATATATGTATATATATATATATATATCCTCAAATCCTTTTCTCATTGCCTCAAAGTAGCAGGAATGTTGCAACGGGTGTAGAAGAAGATCTATAGTGGCACATGTGTTGGTAGGTATAACCATACTATGAAAGTTTTAACAATATACGGTCCTGTAACTGGCTTAAGTGGTACTTGCCAACATGCAAATGAGGCTGACATAACAAATACGGTCTCAACTCAAAAAATATGGAATACACCAAAAAGCAATGACCCTCATTCTCCAGAGACTGGATTGTCCATGGGCTTTACAGTGTTCAGGAAGGAGGCAGAGTGTGCTGATGGAGAAACAAGTGGAGGATGAAAGCTAATCGGAAAGAGCAGCCAGAATTGTCATTCAGTTGACAAAGAGATACAGGCTTCAGATAATTCAAATGTATAGCCCAACATCAAGTCACACAGACAATGAAGTGGAAGACTTCTACCATTTTAACAATAAAGGAAATTGTCACCTTAAGATTGCTATGGGATTTTCTAATACAAAGATTGGTGCCCAGCAGAAAGACAAAGCATCAGTTGGTAAGTACAGTATGGTTACTGTAGCAGCAATAAATGTGGAGGCAGATTGGTAGAAGTTGTAGAATGCAAAAGCTTCTACATCATCAATTCATTCTTCAAGAAGAATTCAAATGGAAAATGGACATGGAATGGACCCAATGGAATAGAGAACGAAATGGACTACATCCTAGCTAACAAGAAACCCGTGATTGAAGACTGCACAGGAGTGCACAAGGAGTGATTACCGCTCGGTTAGCTGAAAATGACATTTGAATGTGAAGATGGGAGAAGAAAACTAATTAAAAAGAAAAAACAATCAATCAATAACCTCAAGAATACCAGCAGAGAATTTCAGCTAGAACTGAAAAATTGCTTCAGCTTGCTCAAAATGCATGAGGACACTTTAACAAACAATTATGAATAACTTACAACTGTGTATGAAAATTGAACTTAAAAGAGCAGAAAACAACTAGAAGAATCGGTAACAAAAAAACAGAATAAGAAAATATCTAAGGCGACAAAGCAATTTGGAGAAGACAACGACGAAATGAAGCAATCCCAAGAACAAGAATTTAATACAGTATGCAGAGATGTGCAACACAAAACTATAATTGAAGATGTAAGAAAATGTAACTGTGATATGGTGAAAAAAATAACAGCAGCTTAAAAATGGCAAAGCGGTGACTTATGATTGGGAATAAGCAAATCATTGCACTCCAACAAAACAATGGATCAACACTAAAAGACTGTGCACTGATCATAAAGAGAGTTGAGGACTTCTATATGAAATTGTATGAGAACACAGATAACACAGGGCATAACCCAGCAGAGTAAGAGCAAGAAGAAACTACCTATGATAACATCCATAAAGAATGGGAAGGCTCACAGGGAACATGGAATTACAACTGAAATCTTGAAAGAATCTGGGGAATAAATAGAGAAAATCCTTGCAAAACTCTTTACTGTACATGGTGTCTGAAGAATAGGACATTTCCATAACAATGGAGCAGTGTCATAATTACTTTCATCCACAAAAAAAGGGACAAAGAAGACTTCAAGAACTACAGACTAATCAGTCTACTTCCAATCACTTACAAGATTTGTTCAAAGATACTAACTGCCTGCAAGAGGCCCTGGACTTCACCCAGCCTAAAGAACTAGCAGGATTTCACAGTAGATACAACACAATGGCTCACATCCAAGTTGTACAAGAAGTGATTTCCAAAAGTAATGAATACAATCTATCCCTCACCTTAGCATTCCTAGATTATGAAAAAGCATTTGATTCTGTCTATACCTCAGAGATTATACATGCATTAAGAGGACAGTTTTGAAGAATTATACAGTAATACGATCAACCATTAGATTACAAGCAAGATAACGATCAGCAAAGAAGTGCGACAGGGAGATACCATGTCACCAAAGCTTTTCACTGCAAGACTTGAAGACTTGCTGAAGACATAACATTGGAAGAAAAAGGAATACAAACCAATGGTCAATATGTGAGTCACCTACGATTTGCAGATGACATTGTTATTTTTCCCACAAATCCAGAAGACCTCCAGCATTGGACTGTAGAACTCTCCAAAGCAACTAAAAAAGTGGGCCTCCATATGAATCTTAGCCACACCAAAGTGGTTTTCAACAAATGTGTAAACCCTGCAAAGATCTAAATAAATGGAATAGAACTAGAAGTCGAAGACTATGTCTACCATGGCCGGCAGGTAACAATGAATGGGAACCTTTCTAATGAAGTCAATAGAAGAATGAAGATGGGATGGAGCGCATTTGGAAAAAACAAGAAAATATTTCAAGTGAATCTTCCACTGATATATATATTTATATATCTCATCATCTTCAGTCCTCATCTATCCAATGATAGATGAAGGCCTCCCCAATGATCTACCAGGTACTGCGGTTGCAAGTCTCTCCTCCATGCTGCTTCAACACATTTTCTGATTATATCCTCTCATATTAACTTCTGGTCTTGGTCTTTTGATATCCCTTGGAATCCAGTCGAGTACCACCCCTTTCCAATGGTGGTCATTTCCTCTTGCAATATGTCCGGCCCACTGCATTTTCATTTATTTACCTTTGTGATGATGTAACAAAAGTAATCTTTAAGTAATACCCAGCATACATCTCTCCATACTTTGAGTTGTCTGAAGCTTCTGAATTGTCATTGCATTTAGGGTCCAAGTTTCACATTCATATATAAGCATTGTCAAATTGCCACAGAACGGTATCGAGTTAACTGACCTAACTGACTTAACTGATATATATATATATATATATATATATATATATATATATATATATATATATATATATATATATATATATATTTACATATATATATATATATATATATATACATATATATATACATCAGAGCTTGAAAAAAACCTAGGGGTCTGAAACGTACGTCGCTCTGGAGTCTGTTTGACTGTTTGATGACTTTGTGATTAAAAATCTATTTTTCCAAACTTGTGAGTGCTGCGGGCGAGGGTCCTGCAGCAAAGGCCCCGGCAGCCCGACATGGAGTGCCGGCCAGCCGGGGGCCACCCTCTGGTCTCGGGCCCCCCTGGTTTTGCAGTAGCGTAGTTACGCCCCAGCAGTGAGTCTTGTATCTGGCGTGAGTTCATCAGTGACATCATAATGCACATAGTTTTCTTGCAGATCTGGAGAGTCAGATAGCTATCAAGTTTAGACAGAAAGCAGACGAAGAAAGAAAAGAGTAGGTCAGTTAACATGTGAGGAGAAAGCAAGAATGCTGGAGAAGGAGAGAGAGGCTGAAAGAATTGACGACACCATAAGGTATTAAATGAAAGATGTGGTGGATAGAGAGAAGGAATGGAGTGGAGTGGGAGAAGATAAAGAGAAGAGTAGAGACAGAGAAGGGGGGAGGAAGAACATGGGGGAGAAACAGTACAGAGAATGAGGCAAGGAGGGGGAGAGAGAAGGTCGGGGGAGAGAGAGAGAAGGTGGGGAAATAAAGTAATTATTTACAAACTTTTATTCTAGTATGTGTGTGTATATATATATATATACATATATATATATAATCAGTGGTGCTCAAACTCAGTCAGGCTAGGTTTTAAAGCTATCCCTGCTTCAGCACAGGTGGCACAATAAATGATGGTCATTGGTTATCAGCAGCCATGTATTGAGGAAGTACGTTCAGTACGAAATACGTTGAGGTCACGTTGTTTTATGTGTCCATCTTGGTGGTAATTCTATTTGGGGGGAGTGGTAATTGTATTTGGGGAGGGGAGGGTGGTGGTAATTGTATTTGGGTGTGGTGGTGGTAATTGTATTTGGTGGGGTGGTAACTGTATTGGGGGGTGGTAGTAATTGTATCTGGGGTGGTGGTAATTGTATCTGGGGTGGTGGTAATTGTATCTTGGGGAGTAATAGTGGTAATTGCATCTCTGGGTGTAGTCATAATTGTATCTGGGGACTGTGTTAGTTGTGGTTCTGTCTGGGGGGGTATAGTCATGTCTGTATTTGGGGGTAGTGGTGTCTGAATCTGGGGGGGGTGTAGTGTTATCTGTATTTGGAGGGTGTAATGGTGTCAGTATGTGGGGGGTAGTAGTGTCTGTATTTGGGGGGTAGTAGTGTCTATTTGGAGGGGTAGTGGTGTCTGTATTTGGAGGGGTAGTGTTGTTTTGTATTGGGAGGGGTTATTGTGTGTATTAGGGCGGCTAATGATTGTGGGGGGGGGGTATTGGGGGGAATTGTGTGTGGCCAGGGGAGGACTGGGAAATGAGTGTGAGGGGGGGGGGGGATTGAGGGAGTGATATTGAGTAAGAGGGGGTAATTGGATGATAGCAGAGAGGAGAAGAGTTAGACGGGTGCAAGAGAGGAAATGGGAGAGTATGAGACAGAGGGCAGAGAGAAATACAGGTGTGAAAGGGGAGGACTCGCAAGCACATCAACACTGGGGGTGGCAGGGGTACCAACTACGGGGGCTGACACAGGGGGTAAAACTCTAGTCCTGGACCCCGTGATATATGTTGGCAGCTTAGCTCCCAACCAGGAATCTCAAAAAGGTCAGCCTTACATGCGAGAGAACCAAATCTAAAGCTTGAGAGTGTTCTTCATTTCAGCTGCTCCTTACTGCATCATTTTGAGGCCTCTGTGGTTCGCTTCCTTTCACAGGAATTGTCTTTCAATGAGCAGAGCTGATATGCTGGCTTTCCCTGCGCTGGAGAACAGTTCACTTCCATTCAAATGAATGGCACAAAAATCTTCTCCAGGATACAGTAGGCAAGTCAACTTCACAGCCTATTGTATAGGAGCCCAAGTGTTATGGGGAGATTGGGAGCAAGCAGCTGTAATCACTGAAGCATAGTGCAGTGTAACCGTAATACACAATGTGCAAATCCTGCCTTAAACCATTTAACATCTGCCTAATTTAACCTATAACTAAAATAAGGCAGCAGAAAAGTATACAATAATGTTGCTGTTAAGAAAAAAAAAAGACATTTATGAAAAAACAATCTGACATATAGATGCACTGATAATTACTTGAGCTGTAAAACCACAGTAGTGTGCTTTGCATCTGATAAATATTATGAACGTGTTAAACACGCAGGATCTGCATTACAATGTTGGTACAACATTCTTTGCTCTCTTCTAAAAATACCATAATCAAACGGGGAAAATAGACAGCGAACATGCTTCTAGGAAGTACTGGAAAACAGGACAATTACAGTATGTTTGTCATTTCTCAGAGCTCACTTAAAAAATACCCCAGGTATGGAGAGAGAAAAAAAAAGAACATATATACAGATATTCTTACCGCTAAGGCATGATCACAAAACAATTTAAAAGCAACACTGTGAGTACCTGCAAATATAAATGCGCTGTTCTTTCAGCTGGGGTCTATTTCATTGTGACAATTTAAGGCGTATAAATGTGAGTTCTGACATACACGTTTGTGTATGGATCCATTTCCTTCCAGTTCCCCAGGCAGTGAATGTGTGACTCAAGATGAATGTATGAGTTTCATGGCATGTGCCTTCCACGGGGTGTGGTTTGGAAGGACCGAGGAATAATTGGGAAAACTCCTTTATATTATTTAATGTCAAATGATAACACAAATGTATGTCACAAGCCGGACGTGACAATGAGGTTTAACAAATTCTGATTAGCTTTAAATCAGTAATTTTCCCAATATATGTTTTGTCTGTCTTTTCTGAAGTGGGGAGACTACTGAACAAAAGCACTATTTCCTTAGTACTAAGAACCCCTGGTTAAGAAGATAATCACCAAGTGGGGGTGTAGCACCCATATAAGCAAAAAAAAAAAAAAGAGCAGAGGCTTACAGTGGGAGCAATATATACCAGTACATATATATGGGTCTGTGTACATGTAAGTGTGCATGTGCAAAGTGATGTATCATAGTGTGTCTGTGTGTAATCTCTGTGCATCAGTAGTTTTGTTGGTTTATCAATATCTGTGTTTATCAGTATGTTAATCTGCGTGTGTCTCTAGGGGGGGCCCGGCGGTGACAGAGGCCCTCCGCTCTTCCCCAAGACATTTAAATTAAATGCCGGGGTAGGCGTGAGGCCTCTGTAATTTCTCTTACCTGCTCCTAGACGGCTCTTCTGCGACATGTCGCCATGACGCCACAGGGTCAAATGGCAACGCAACGTCATATGACGCCGCCGAAGCCAGAGAGCAGGTAATGAGGGGGGGCGCGGGCAGGGGTGGGGAGCAGACAGGGGTGCGCGAACATAAAAGTTTGGCACCCCTTATTTAGGGGGTCATTCTACATAGTTTAAAGTGGCTATCCAGGCTGTTTCACGGCATTAGAGGTCAGCAGTAAGAAATGGCAGAGAGCACCATTAACATTTGTACTTACAAATATTTGCCCTGTCTGAGGCAGGTGCAAAACAGTGAAGCTGACTGACACAGCCAAACAGTGAGGAGAACGCAATGCTTTCCACATATTCATTCTCAGTCCTATAAAACAGGGAAATAAAACAAGTATTCAACTAATCACTGTAAGGGGCCTAGTCACTAAACTTCGATAAGTTCATTGCAACATTGAACGTGTTGGCATGTTCCTACCGACCGGTATGACATTTGGGTAAAAACGGTATTCACTGACATACCGCAGTAATTTGTAGTTGGTTTATGAGCGAAATCAACTTAGGCTGCGCTTATTGTGCCTAGCGACGCGACGTCGCTCCAAAACAAATCCATTTAATCTGTTGCATGCGCTTATAGTAACGGCGTGACGGCGACGGAGCGACCAAAAATTTGGAAGCCAGTGAAATTTGATTTTTTTAGAGACAGTCGCCACATGTGACTGTCTCTAAACCAATCACAGAGCGCTGCCCTCGTCCTTGGTGATGTCACTGGCCTTGTCGCCAGCGACGTTGCTTAAAACTAAAGTTCAACTTTCGCCAGTTGTGACGGCGACGGGTGACGTCATCGGTCACGGCGCCGGCACTATAAATGCGGCCTTAACGTTCGCTTTCACTGAAGCAGTCTGGGACACTAGTGCAGAGAGAAGCTGCATCTTCCTGCACAGCTCTCACAGGCGATCTCGCTGTTTCATTTAATTTTTTTTGTACTTAGTATTGAAGCAGGGGGTCTCCGGAGCTGAACCAAATTAATTTCAAGTCCAGGGACCCCCTGCTTCCTGAGGTATAGTCCTCTGTATCAGGTGCTGGAATCTCCTGCAAGGTTAAATGTACCCCTGTCATGGCCCACGTGACTGGGACATTTAAACTTGCAGGAGAAACCGGCACCCCATACAGGTGTCTGTATCTAGGGAGGCAGGGGGTCCCCGGAACCGAAAGTAATACGGTTCAGCTCGGGAGACACCCTGCTTCAATGCTATGTACAAAAAAAACTAAAATACAATGTGATTCTCATTACCTTACTGGCTAACCACTAAAGTAATGAAGGGGTTAAACAGCAGTACCTGGTTTGTTCGTGGGAGAGGGGGTGGGTGAAGGTTGTAGTTGCCCCATGGTGGGTGGTTAGGCCTCGCAGGTGGAGTTAACCACTTCATTACCTTAGTAGTTGTAGCCGCTAAGGTAAGGGATTGATTAACCCTCCTGGGAGGCCTAACCACCCACCCTTGGGCAACTATGAAGATGGTATTTGGCCCAGGTTGGTGGTAAGGTTTCCCAGCGGGTAGCGGGAGGGGTTAGTATAGCGGTAGTAACCGCTAAGGTAAGGAAGGGTTAACCCTGCCCACAATCCTCTCGGGAGGCCTAAGCACCCACCCTGTGGCTACAACCTTCACCCACCTCCTCTACCACCAACAAACCAGGCACTGCTATTTAACCCTGTTCATTTCCTTAGCGGTTAGCCAGTGAGGTAATGTAGGTTGTCTGTTATTTTATTTTTATTACCTAGGATTGAAACAGGGGGTTTCCAGAGCTGAAATGAATGTGTGTTAGCTCCAGAGACCCCCGGCTTCAATCCCATGTAGTGCAAATCACGATTCCGATCTCGCCTCCCTTTACGTGATCATAAAATAAAGTGAGTATTTAACCCGCGATTTGCATATTGGAGCTTTGTGAATAGCAGTTACTGGCAAAAAAAAATGCGCGTTTGGTCATTTTTGGAGCTACTGCTCGGCTTGACATAGCGAGAGTGCTAACGATCGTTAAAAAGCCGTTTACAAGCTATTGTGCCATGTTTTCGAAACTGTGGGACACATGGAAAAATCGCGTGTAAAGTGCACTTAAAAAAACGTTAAGTCACTTATCGAAGTTTAGTGATTATGCCCCTAAGGATAGACATGTTTGCAGGTTCGAAATCTGAACTTTGAAGTTCGTTGAGAAGTTCAAGTTCGACTATGCACGATTTTTTTTAATCAGGGTACAAATAAAAAAAAATTACAAATCCAAAAATCAAAATCAATCAAATGCTGGTAAAATGCTAAAAAAAAAAAATGTTCAGAAACAAAACAAGTGAAATTGGCCATCTTTAGCACTCAATTCATTTGCTCATTTCACTTATTTATTATGATTTTATTTTAACTGGGTCCACTGTAATCTTATCTGGTAATGCTAGCCTCATAATCACTTTAAAATTAGTGGTTTGGTGCTGCAACAGTAATTGTTTATTGTTACAAAAATCAAGATGATGAAGAATCTTTAAATGTGGGAGGTTGTACTGTTATGGAATTGATCTTTTGAAATGGGTTGTACAAATAAAGGCAGCAGCAGCAGCAGCAGTCCAAGATAAATAGACATTGTGTTTAGTTAATTACTCACATTATGTTTCCAACGTTTTGACCCACACACTAGAGCAGTGTTTCCTAGCCGGGTTCCGCTGCACCCTGGGGTTCCATGAGAGGCTCAAAAGGATTCCTCAGATTTCCCCCATCTCACAGAGCAGGGAAAAAGCAGAGCAGTGCTAGGGGGCTGGGCAGTTTCCTCCATCTGGATTGGCTGCATTACCCAGCAGCAGCCAATCAGGGGGAGGTGTCAGGAGACTGCAGGGAGGCAGCAGCATGGGGAGAGGTGAGGCTATGTATATATGTGCTGTGTGGATCTGTCCTGCGTGTATTTGTTCTGTCCTGTTGGTGTGTGTGTACTGTATTTGTTCTGTCCTGTTGGGGTGCGCGTGTGTGTATTTGTGTATTTGTTCTGTCCTGTTGGGGGGGGGAGGAGGGGGTGTGTGCGCGTGTGTGTGTATTTGTGTATTTGTTCTGTCCTATTGGGGGGGGGAGGGGGGTGTGCGCGTGTGTGCGTATTTGTGTATTTGTTCTGCCCTGTTGGTGTGTGCGTGTGTGCGTATTTGTGTATTTGTTCTGTCCTGTTGGTGTGTGCGTGTGTGTGTGTATTTGTGTATTTGTTCTGTCCTGTTGGTGTGTGCGTGTGTGCGTATTTGTGTATTTGTTCTGTCCTGTTGGTGTGTGCGTGTGTGCGTATTTGTGTATTTGTTCTGTCCTGTTAGTGTGTGCGTGTGTGCGTATTTGTGTATTTGTTCTGTCCTGTTGGTGTGTGCGTGTGTGTGTGTATTTGTGTATTTGATCTGCCCTGTTGGTGTGGGTGTGGTTTCTTTTACTATCTGCCCCCTCTGCCCCACTGCCCACCCTATCTGATCCCCCTGAATCTCTGTCTCTGCCCACCTTACTTCCTGCCCCAGAAACTGTACCTCTGTACCCCCTGACTCTCTGTACCCCCTGACTCTGCCGCTCTGCCCTCTTGCTCCCCTAACTCTCTGCCCCACCTTAACTCTCTGCCCCTCTGTGCCCCTGCCTATCCCCCCTGACTCTGACCCTGTGACTGTCTATCCTGTGTTTTCTGTGATCCTGTCGTTTTGTGGTGCCTCAGCAACTGAGCTCTGTGATGAGGGGTGCCCCAAGAGAAATAAAAAAGTTGAAAACCATTGGACTAGGGGTCTTCCCCGAAGGCTAGACCTCAGGGAAGACCACCTAGTCTGTGGGTCAAAATTTGGAAATATGATGAGTAATATACTCTAATTTTAGTTCCCTTATCTTGGAGTGCTGCTGCCTTTATTTATTTATTTTTACTCATAATTACTTTACGAACAATAGACAAAAAGAAGAGAACTGAAAATATATCTGTATTCCAAACGAGATTAGATAAACGCTTAAAAACTTTACAAAACATTTAATTACCGTAAAAAAAATGCCTGTAAAGTACTTCCCTGATTTTTATTAAAACACATAGCCCAGTCACAAAAATGTAAAGTTATATTTATTGTTATATTTAATTATACAGGAAAGTGTAAAAAATAAATAAATATATATATTTAATATGCTCAAATATTCCTTGTGATGTTGGGAAACATCTCCCGAACCAGCTGCAGCTATCTAGTATGATGACTTTTTTTTCACTTGGATTATTTTCACACCACATATGCCTTGAGCATATTAAATTGTTATCACTTTATATATACATACATAAGGTGTTTCTTCTAACTCTTCATCTGTTAGATCAGGGGTGTGCCAAGTGGGGGACGGGGGGCGGCGGTTACAGAGGGCCCGCACTTCCCCGAATGCATTTAAATGAAATCCCGAGGATCGAGTGAGGCCTCTGTAACTTCACGTACCTTGGTTTCCAGCGACGCGTTGCTATGGCAACGTGACGTCACATGAACCTGCGGCATCATTTGATGCCAGAGCCAAGTAGGAAGGGGGGGGGGGGAAACAAGGGGGGAGAGCAGGCAGGGAGCTCAAGAAGAAAACTTTGCGCACCCTTGTGTTAGATTACGCTCTTTGTTTTTGTACAATTTCTCTTTATGATAAGTGTACAATATTTTTTTATTGATCCATTGTCTTGTTTGAGGGGGATGATTGGGAAGAAGCCAATCATAAAACACTGCTTCATTTTCTTTCAACTTGACATCTTCAACAGTCTTCTTCACAATATCACAGTTACATTTTCTTACATCTTCACTTACAGGTTTGTGGATCGTTCTGCACAACTTTGTATATTCAGTTTTTGTTCGTGCGTCTTGCTTGATTTCTTGTAATTTCCTCAGTAACTGCTTTGCCACGTCTGATATTTTCTTATCCTGTTGTTTACAAGCAATTCCTAGGGGATTATTTTGCACTTTCAACTGCAATCTTTATGTTTGTTAAATTATCCTCATGCATCTCGAGCAGCCTTACAGTAAGTTAATTTTCAGCTCTAGTAGAAATTCTCTGCTGGTTTTTTTTAGCTTCTTGATGACTGTTTGTGTCTTCTTTTCAAAACGTTTTCTTCTTTCTATGTTTACATTACGATGTAATTTGCAGCAAAGTAATCGGTGATCACTTCTTGTGTTAAACCAGTTAAGCTCTGTGCAGTCTTCAATCATATCTCTTGTTAACTTGGATATGCTGTAGTCAATTTTATCCTCAAGTCCATTGGGTCCTTTCCATGTCCATTTTCTAGATGGATTCTTCTTAGTGAATAAATTCATGGTGTGTACATTTTCGCATTCTGCAAATTCTACCAATCTGTCTGCACGTTAATTCCTGTTGCACTAACCATACTTTGTAACTGATGCTTTGTCTTTGTGCTGCGCGCCAATCTTTGCATTGACACATTCCATAATGATATTGAGGTGACAATTTCCTTTATTAAGTTGGTTGATTTCATGGTAGAAGACTTCATTGTCTGTGTGAATTAATGCTGGGGTATACACCTGAATGATCTCTTTCTGATGAGCTTTCATACTTCAATATGTGTTTTTTCCATTTTTTGTTGGTAAAGCCTATGCCACTGATTCTTCCGTTTTATATATAATATATGTCCACTTTTGAGGATGAATGAAACTTTTATCTTTTCTTCTTACTAAGGCCAACAATATCCTATTTATTCTGTTCAATCGATTTTATGCAGTGCTGCTGCACTGGAGAGTTTGAGTTTTATTGTAAGGTAGCTAGAATGAGGTTTAAATGAGAGCTGGTGTTGAACCTAATGGGGATTCTTAGCACCCACTGCCTACATGCGTTTTTTCTGAATTTCCAGAGAATGAGGGCCATAGCTTTTCTATATGTTTCATATATGGGGTTTGAGGCCTTACTTGCTATACTGGCCAAAACTGCATGTTGGTAAGCACACTTTCCACTATAGCCTGGTATATTGTTTATGCTTTCATAGTATGTTTGAAGATACCAGCCCAAGTGCCACTATACATAGTGTTAAACACTTGTTTCCATCTTCCTGCCACTTTAAGATTTATATACAAATGTATTCTTGGAATGAGCACTCACAGAGACATCTGGTACATGTCTAAATTCACAGCTGGGAACCAGTGGTAAAGAACAAAAGAAGCCAGCATGACTGACTGGGTTGTAGAGCAGGGGGAGGTGTCCCCTCTTACTCTCTCACTCAATCTATTACTCTGCACCCTTTCATCCTTATTCTCCCCTCCCTCTCTCTCCCCCTTTCTCTTACTAATTCACCTCTCTTACTCCCCTCCTTTTGTCACTGTCACTCTCCCAGGTCTTCTATCAGACCCCCCTCATACTCTCCCACCCTCTCTGACTCTCCCCCCCCCCCTCCTCTATCAGACCTCTTCCCCCCTCCCCCTCATTTCCTCTCACTCGGCACTACCTTTCGAGCGGTGTGTGCAGGACCCATCCCAGTGGCAGAGGGAACCCCACCCATGTGACCAATAGCGGAAGTAGGGCCCAACCGCTGGAACTTCTGGTTTTGGACTACCAGTCCAAGGCCAGATGTCCCTACCCTCCTGTCTGTCTGCGGGCCTGCAGCACTCAAAATGTCCTTGCAATAGTGGATACCACATTGATTGTGGTATCAACATTTCAGTCCCTATTAGGACCGTTGTCAAGATAAACACTGAGGCACACTGAACCTTTATATAACCTAAGTGCAGAACGCCAAAATGCTATAAACAATGTGCACCGATTGGTAGCGGTGTGGTTGCTGGGCAACTAGTGCAAACTATTTTAATGGCTGATTAAGACAAAAGATAGAAAATGGTAGATGTTGACCAAGGGTTAATTAAAGGGAACAAGCAGTATAAGTAAGAAACAATGCAATGTAAGCGTACAGCGACACAATGTCCAAACCCGAAATCAAAATTCAAGGTGTAATAGGCAACAGGAGAAAGTCCTTCCCCTAGCAGTTGCTTGTGTCAGAAGCTTGTAGAATCAAACGTTGCATAGGTTTATCAGCCTCCGCCAATACTGAAAGCAATTGTGTGCTCCGCCGTGTCCTGCAAGCACTGTGCAGCGCATACATAAGGGGGAGCTAGAGGCCATCGGATTGTCACTAAACCCAATGTCACAACCTAATCATGAGGAACCATGGAATATATGGGTCAGAGATATCCCTCCCATAGAAACAATAGTGTGGGTCCCACCTGACATGGATTATTGGCGAAAACAGCTGAAGAACAGCTTAAAGTCACAGTACTTGTGAAATGAATTAATCAACACATACAGAAAGCTCTCATGTGGGCATGAAGTGTCTTAAATACATAACAAGGTACTGTTGCAAGCACTCTAGAGTGTCCATTAGAGGGCATAATATTGAATATAGCATACACAGAGTATTGTAATAATATGAAGGGTCCAAAGTAAGCAGCTAAGGGAGAACCTCTCATTGAGGCCACTGGGAGGCACTGTGTCCAATTGAAAAATCCACTTGGCTACACATTGTAGCAGAATATTGGAGTTATTCCCACCCCTATGGACTGGGGAAATATAGTCAATAACCATAAATCTCAACGTAGGTAATTGGTGGTGTTAAATGGTAAAAGAGCTGGGCTGTAACAGAATGATCACTGTAGTTATCCCAGAAGGCAGCTATAGGAGCCAGACGGTGATGTGCCATTCATTACTTGAAGCATCTGTCTGTTTTTCCCACATAGGTAAGACCACAAGTGCAGACAAGGCGATACACAACGTATTGACTGGAGGTAGTTAGATGATGCTTGATAGGGACTTCTTTACCACTTGAAGGGGATACCTGTCACCATGAACCCGCACGTGGTGCATGATAAGCATCTGAAGCAGCCTGGTTTAGAGCTCATTGGAGCTAATTTTGGTGTAAGAGTTAACAGGATCAGTGCAAACCAGTACTGTATGTAACAGAGGTTCTGTCCACATTTGTATGAGAAGAGTGGCTTATCACAAAGGGTCTCTTGTAGTCATGCCCACAGCGATGAGGTGCCAGTAATTAAAAATTACCTTTTTACTGGTAGATGAAGCTGTGGTGTAGGTAGTGATGATGGGATATCTGCTCAGTTGCTTGGTTTCAGAAGTCTTGGTCAGTGCAGGAAGTAGAACATATTCTGTAGATGCTATTGGAAACCATCTTGTAATTGTAGCCATGCTCTAGAAAGCAGCCCCCATGGCTTTGATTTCTAGATGGGTTAAAGTCGTGTCGCTAAGAATGTGCTGAACGCTGAGCATTTGGGAACATCGAAGGCTTGATTTGAGTGGGGGAGGATGGAAAGTGGAGGCTAAGAGGGGAATATTGTTGATGTATCTTCTGTAGAACAGCATGTGTTTGTCTGCATCACCGTTCTGTAGGAAATGGATACATTCATAACAATACATGAAAGTACTGACATACCGAGGAGCCATATTTGCTCTTATGATAGTTCACGAGATTTGAAGGAAAAACTGATTTTTTTTTTTTTTTTAATTAAATGGGGTGGCCTGCGTAAAATGGTTTATCTTAAATGAGTGACTGCACAGCTTCTATACCGCCTGTGGGAGGGATCACAGTACATAGAGTTGACATCGAGGGTCACAAGATCTTTGAGGTAAGTGGGGCGTGTCTGGACACAAAGTTTTAGGTAACTGCCTTCCAGGAAAACCACAGTGAGTTTGTTGCAGCCCCATTTTTAAGACTTAACCACCTATTACCTACTTTGAGATATACAGTACGGTCATTGACAATACTCTCCCAATCTGTAGGGGTGAGAATCGCTCCAATGAACCGCTACGATGTGAGGTCTAGTGGATTTTTCAATTGGGCCCAGTGGCCCCACAAGGGTCTCTGCCTTGGCTGTTTCCTTTGAACTTTGGACGGATACCGGTCACATCAGGACCGTTAATATTATTACAACACTCTGTTTATGCTATATTTAATACTTTACCTGCTAACAGACACCCTTGACATCTTGCAATGATTACCTTGTTATGTATTTAAGACACTTAATTTCCACTTGAGAACATTCTGTTTGTGTGTATTAATAGGGGGATATTTACAGAGTACTGTGACTTTAACCATGAGCTGTTCATAAGCCGCTTTCGACAATGCTCCATGTCGGTTGGGACTCACACTGAGGTTTCTGTGGTAGATATAGCTCCGACCCATATTTTCCATGGTTACTCATGATGAGGGACAATTCCATTGTGACATTGGGTTTAGTGGCACTCCAATGGCCTCTATCTCCCCCCTATGTGTGCACTGCAAAGTGCTTGTAGGACACGGCGGAGCACATAATTGCTTTCAGTATTGGTGGAGACCGATAATCCTCTCTGATTTTTGACTTCACAACTGCTAAGGGAAGGACTTCTGCTGTTGCCTATTACACTGTTTGAACTTTGGAGGTTTGGATATTTGGATATTATGTGTCAACAGCTGCCATTCTCTATCCGTCTGTCTTAATCAGCCATTTTAGATTGTTTACACTGGTTGCCCAGAAATCATATCTAAAACCCTGATGAAGGTCCGAAACTTTGGATTGTTAATGTTTTAATACACTGCTTTTTGTCACTTACCTGCGATGTGCTGCATCTTCCATTGGTTTGGGTTAGGTACTGATATATATATATATATATATATATATATATATATATATATCATTTTTTGTGTGTGTGTATATATAAAATGGAAGCAGACACTCCAGGACTTAAAAAAATAATGAGTATTGCAAAACTATCAACATACGTGTGTGTGTGTGTGTGTGTATGTGTATATGTATATATATATATATATATATATATATATATATATATATACAGTATATGAACCTCATGAGGGATATATATATATATCCCTGATGAAGTTGGCGTCATAGCTGACGAAACACACAGGGCACACGTCGTCACGCTGTTACCAATCAGATGATGTAAAGATCCCCCCATCGGAGGCACTGGGAGCTGAGGGAGGTGTTTTTTTTACGTTGTTTTGGCAGCTAACCGAACGGACAGGATTGGTGTCCTGCTGCCGATATCCCTGTACAGGCTTATTTGTTCATTTGGGGACATTGCTTGTTCCAAAGCGGGGCAAGCGGGCTTCAACCATTCTAGCCCCTGCAGGAAAACTCTCCATGAGGTCCGGTTACCTCTGATTTGACAGTGAGCTGAGCTGACGGGTCTGAACCAGCTGAATTCCTGTATCGGCAAAATTGGGTCTCCCTGCAATAGGAGCAAAAGAACCGCCTGAGTCTACTACATCAGGCTCTTTTACCATTCATCCACCGGAAAGTGCAGCTGACAGGCACGCTGTTGCGATACTCCCAGATCAGCAGCTATCTGTCTCTCTGCTATACGGGACTCCTGATTAAGTCACACCACGTTTATGTGACGAAACGCGTAGGGTTTCTTTGTGCTGGAGGTCTGTTTGCCAAACTGTAAGTCTGAGTGCTTGGGACCATGGACACTGTAGCACTCGTTTCCGGAAGTGGAACTACGTCAGTAGTGGTTCCACGTAGATCCAGCCTCCCTCCATGCTGTGAGGCAGGAGTGTGGGACTGTGTACTGTCTAGCACCAGTTCCTAGGGGAACGTTGATGTGCACCTGGAGGCAGAATTACGTCATTGAGAGCCCCACGAGGACCCGGTACCAGCACAGCAACAGTGGCTTCTATCTCTACCTATGATTTCGGCGACAGACCTTTTCATGTGCAAGTTCTAGCGACCTTTGTGAGTTGCATTCTTTTACTGTTTATTCATAAACATGCCTTACACATTTATGCTATGAAGCCTGTGCTTTCTATTTTTGTTTTTTAGGTGGTTGAAGGAGTTGGTTTACCCTGAGAAGAGCTGCTTGGGGTCTCCGGCATCATTATCTACCTGGTTTATTATTTTATATCTTTTGGCACATTTTACTCATTTTGTATTTTTCCCTTTCATCCTATTTCTTTCTCCCTTTTTTTCTGTTCTTGTGCTTCTGTTGATTTGTTGTTCATGTAGCTTTTTTGTTATATATTGTTTGTTTTGGGCATTTTATATCAACAGTGTGTTTATTTATTTATTATTTATGTGCCTTAGCTTTATACTCATCCAATTGGCAACATAAATGATTTACCATTTCAGCCTCATATTATACTGGGGCTATATAGGATTTATGTTCTCTTTACTGTGGTGCTGTAATTTTTCTGTCATATACTGTATATCTAATATATATATTATATATGTATTTATGGAGCTCACCCTGATGCACCCTGCTTACAGCAAGTTGCTAATGAATAGGACTGTTTAACCCTGTCAGGTGATGTTGACTACCTCAGAATGATTGGATCACTTTGGGTGTCAGTGTTCCTGAACCCCTGATTATGATGCCGTCCCTGACGAACTATAGCACGGTAAGACTTTAATTTATACAAATACAGAAGTTCACCCCCTACAGATGACAGGGACTACGATATGCAAATGAGGATAACACCCCTTGGACATACAGGGGGGCCCTCTTCCAACTACAAGGTATGAGTTGCTTACGCCACCGGGACTGGCCCAGATGACAATAAAACTATGCTGCATAACGCACCCCGCTGCCTTTCCCCACACCACTGAGACGGAGTCACGGGTTAGTGTACATCCCTGGCTAATACGGTCCAGGTTCACATTTACAGAATCCCACTTTTCACAGCTAATGCACCTACGTGGGACTTTGTCTCTTCACAGTGAGCCAAATGGGGACTGATACCAAAGAGTGCCACCTTAGTAGATGGTGTGGATCACTATGATGTTAATACACATAGGAAATGACTTCAGTTATGAACTTCATCTGGTTACAGGCTTCTGTATTTTGCATTTTGCATCTCTCTGCCTGTCTGTACGTGTCAGATCCGGTGGCTGCGAAAATGTATGTATAGTCCAATATATGTGCAGCAGAATATCATCGCTCTGAGTGTTTACAGAGCATGCTAATCTATTATATTTTGCTCCATGCATATGTTTTCTTTTTTGCATTTTCCACACTGGGTCCCTTAGGTCCCTCCAGTTTTCCACTTCTGGGATATCACAGGGGGTGCACTGGGTTTGGTGCCAATTTGTGATCACAGGGTGTGATACAGGGTATATATGTAAAACCAGAGACATAACATAAAACACAGACAAATTGCCATGCTCAGTAGCACTCCTCTGTGAAACTTATATGCTTATATATATGTTGTGGGTATTTTGGGGGTTCAATTTGAGCTTGTAGGTGTTCTGTATGTTTTATAATTCTTGTGCAGCTAGTCTTGGCTGTTTTGGAGGGTGGCAACCTCCTATCCAATTGAAGCTCACTCCCTCCCACATTTAAATGGTTAAAAGCTCACTCCATGGCATCTCCCACTATCAGGGGAACTTGCCTGCATGCAGTGTGATTGTGACAAATCTATTACAGAGTGCTTTTCCTGGTAATGTACAGGTTAATAAAAGCTTCAATCAGACTTAGAACTTTTGCAACTTATATTGACAGATTTATTATAAATCATTCTTCCTGGCAATGCACAGGTTATTAAGAATTTATATTAGTGTAGGGACCCTTGAACGTGGTCTGCCGTGAAGTTTGGCTCAAGGGCTTACAACAATTTGGCCAAAATGTTAAACTAAAAGACCATTTTATTTATTAGTTATTTATACATGTATATTTAGGCACTGTACCGTATATAAGTTTTTCTGGATGTGCACTGAGCTTTGTCTGTGTTTTATGTTATGTCTCTGGTTTTAAATATAAATTGCCATGCTCAGTAGCACTCCTCTGTGAAACTTATATGCTTATATATATGTTGTGGGTATTTTGGGGGTTCAATTTGAGCTTGTAGGTGTTCTGTATGTTTTACAGGGTATATATGGCCTGGTTGTTACACAGTTTGGTTGCTCTTGAAAAAGGCTCCTGTGACTGTGAGAGCCGAAACATTAAGTATTAAACCACACTTCTGATTGCATTTTTGGAGTGCCTTTCCTCTTTTTTGCTCTTTTACCAACCCATTGTACGGTATGAACCCAATTTAATTAATTTGCTTTATCCATGAGTGAGTGCCTTGATTGTTGCTGCATAATGTGTGTGTGTGTGTGTGTGTGTGTGTGTGTGTGTGTGTGTGTGTGTGTGTGTGTGTGTGTGTGTGTGTGTGTGTGTGTGTGTGTGTGTGTGTGTGTGTGTGTGTGTGTGTGTGTATATATATATAGTGAATATATATATATAGTGAATAAATGAGAACAAGGCACTCTGTCAGGTAAATCAAGGTGGGTGCAAATCCTGTATGAACAAAATAGGCAATACGATACCGTATGAGCGAATATCAGAGGCAGCACTCCACGAGGTAGTCAAAAAAGATTTGTATTTAGTGAGACATCATATCCAACGTTTCGGTCCTACACACGGGACCTTTCTCAAGGTGACATCACCTTGAGAAAGGTCCCGTGTGTAGGACCGAAACGTTGGATATGATGTCTCACTAAATACAAATCTTTTTTGACTACCTCGTGGAGTGCTGCCTCTGATATTCGCTCATACGGTATCGTTTTGCCTATATATATATATACTGTACACACACTCACACACACTTTTTATTATATCCTGGGGTATAGGAAGTTGTTATTACTAAAAAAAATGGTTCCGTATTGAAAGGCAACAAAATATGTTCGTCAAGAATAGTATGTTATGACGAAACATAGTGTCAGTAATTGCTGCACATAGTCAAATGGAACACTTAGGAAAAGGTTCAAATTAGTTGCCAGTGAACGCTTAATGTGTGGGAATTAGCTTGAGAGTTTTGGATGGGACTCTTCAGTATACTGTATATCCATGGTCGCTCACCCCAGAAGGTGTAAGCTGGGGGGGAGGATATGTGACATAGGGCCTCATGCAGTAAGCCCCGATAAGGCTTTTTCGGCATTTTATAGCCGTTTTTTGCCCTCCTGATTCAGTAAGCCCCGATAAGTGGGAATTATCGGCAACTTTTCTTGCGAAAAAAAAATTTTCGCCACCCGGCTGCCGATAAGCCACTTATCGGGACTTTTTTTTCCCGCCTGAATTCAGTAAGCCCCGATCAGCTTTTTGGTGCTGATCGGCAGGCCAGATTGGAGATTTTATGGCCAATCCAGCCCGCCAACTAAAGTTGGCAACTTGCTGAAGGAGAAGCATCGGCAAGGGCGACACTTAGGAAAAATGAGCCCTTTTTCCTGCCTGTGATTGATGCCGGGGGTCTCCGGAGCTGATACCCGCACCGGAGCCCCCCGGCATGCATCCGAGGCAGGAAAAAGGCATTTAAAAGCCACTTCATTACCTTAGCGGCTAACCGCTAAGGCAATGAAGGGGTTAACCCACCGTGCCAGCGTTATTGTGGGTAGCGGGGATGGGTGAGGGGGGTATTTGGCCCTGGGTGTGAGTTTAGGACTTGCGGGGGGGTTGCGAGGGCACTTAACCCCTTCACGACCGTAGCAGTTAATACCGCTACGGTCCTGAAGGGGTTAAGGCCTCCCGCTACCCACCCGCAAGCCCTAAACTACCACCGTTGGGGCTAATACCCCTTTCACCCACCCCCACTAGCCACAATATTAAAAAAATACACACCCCAGCCCCACAATAACTACATAAATAAATAATTATATTATATATATATATATATATATATATATATATACCCAACAACACCTATACCCCCCTAACATACTGTATAGTAATTGGTACAATGACTATTATCCACAAAAGGATAATAGTGCAGTTGTCCATTTACAATACATACACAACAATAAAGACTTTAAATACATATAGCACTCACCCATGTCCCACTGCCACGATGAAGGCCATCCTCATCTTCATCCTGCCCATGCCCCATCCGCTTCTGCAAAACAAACACAAGAATTACAACATCCAAATTAATGTCCCCTAACCCCTTAATCACCATAGCGGTTATTAACCGCTACAGTTATTAAGGGGTTAAGCCACCATCACCCACATACCCTCCCCCACAAAGCCCCCCAACCACCCTCACCCAATACCCACAGGGGAGTCCTACCAAATACCCTTGGGCCTAATACCCCCTCCCCCAGCACATACAGTACAATAATGTGCCAAATAACTATTATCCACATAGGGATAATACATTATTTGGCCATTATTAAACACATTCAATAACGTTAAAATGTAAATAAAATTGTACTAACCTCATCAATAAGAAGTCTCCGTCGCCAGCATCATCCTTGGGGTCCGTTGCCAACATTAGAAATAGCCACAACATTTCAATATCATTAACATAACACTGAACCCCTTAATCACCTTATCGGGTACTAACCTGAAAGGTAATTAAGGGGTGAAGCCATCCTGCAATGCCTACAACAGTTATGCATAACATCTTCAGTGAAATAAAAACCAATTGCCTAACCAAATTCCATTTAATCATTCAATCTGTAGGCTCACATGCCTCATAAAACATTGCATTTACAGTGTATACATGTAGCATAACATGTAAACTGCATGTACACGCTGCAAATCAATGTTAACAATACAATAATGCCACTCAAATCGCCATACATCACAAGAAGTATATTATTTAATACAATAAACTCACCATCAATGAATTACCACACATCAATTACATCCCTAAACAATTAAAATACCATCCATACCAATTACACAATGAACTAAAGCTATCCTAACAGAGAACCACTTCAAAACATAGAAAAAAGTACACCAACAAATACAATATACTAAAGCAAGGCTTTCCATATCCTATTGTACGGCCTGGAAGCCCAAAACTTACATCTGTCTAAAAATAAAATACATTTAGCACACATCAATGCATAGCCACAATGATTAACAATACAGAATTAGAAGCTTTAACAACACTATCATTTCTTACCCTGTATATATATCTGTACACATACATACAGACATACATACAGTGGGAAGAAATGATATGCATTATAAAAAATGAAAACATGAAAAAGCAACACAAAAAACAGTTACATTAAGTACATTTCTTTATTTAACTTACCATTACTTGCCCCCACCGACTCCCGTTGATCAGCTTACTCACGAACCAATCCACGACACCATCCACGACACCATCCAGGAACAAATCCACGACACCATCCAGGAACAAATCCACGACACCATCCAGGAACCAATCCAAGAACAAGTGCAGGAACCAATCCAGGAAGCAAGCCACGAAGAAATCCAAGAAACAATCCACGACACGATCCAGGAACAGGAACCCATAAAAGAAAAGAAAAAAACAAATTAAACATTAAAATAATAAAACATGACAATCAAAGGTTGTACTAGTTTTATTCTTAGTGAATCTGTATTACAATACCTTGTTCCGGGGTCTTCTTGACATCCGGTGCCACGCCCTGGTCTTCAATCTTCAGGAGGAGGTCCGTCCTCCTCGGCATCTGCCTTCAAAATGAGACGACATAGGCTTTTATAGGCCTATGACGTCACATTTGTCGTCATATGGTTCCCACGGCCCTGATTGGGCCGTGAAAACCATGTGTTTTGGCCGATGTAAAAAAATTGATGACGTCACTTAAAGGCAATGCCAGCACAGCCAATCAGAATGGCTTTGCTGCTATTGCCTTTAAGAAAACGTCATGAAATGACACATGGCCGGACTCACATGGTACTTGAACCAATCAGAGTAGGGATGGAGTTCCCACGCTCTGATTGGCTGGCTTACCATGTGAGTCCGGCCATGTGTCATTTCATGACGTTTTCTTAAAGGCAATAGCAGCAAAGCCATTCTGATTGGCTGTGCTGGCATTGCCTTTAAGTGACGTCATCAATTTTTTTACATCGGCCAAAACACATGGTTTTCACGGCCCAATCAGGGCCGTGGGAACCATATGACGACAAATGTGACGTCATAGGCCTATAAAAGCCTATGTCGTCTCATTTTGAAGGCAGATGCCGAGGAGGACGGACCTCCTCCTGAAGATTGAAGACCAGGGCGTGGCACCGGATGTCAAGAAGACCCCGGAACAAGGTATTGTAATACAGATTCACTAAGAATAAAACTAGTACAACCTTTGATTGTCATGTTTTATTATTTTAATGTTTAATTTGTTTTTTTCTTTTCTTTTATGGGTTCCTGTTCCTGGATCGTGTCGTGGATTGTTTCTTGGATTTCTTCGTGGCTTGCTTCCTGGATTGGTTCCTGCACTTGTTCTTGGATTGGTTCCTGGATGGTGTCGTGGATTTGTTCCTGGATGGTGTCGTGGATTTGTTCCTGGATGGTGTCGTGGATGGTGTCGTGGATTGGTTCGTGAGTAAGCTGATCAACGGGAGTCGGTGGGGGCAAGTAATGGTAAGTTAAATAAAGAAATGTACTTAATGTAACTGTTTTTTGTGTTGCTTTTTCATGTTTTCATTTTTTATAATGCATATCATTTCTTCCCACTGTATGTATGTCTGTATGTATGTGTACAGATATATATACAGGGTAAGAAATGATAGTGTTGTTAAAGCTTCTAATTCTGTATTGTTAATCATTGTGGCTATGCATTGATGTGTGCTAAATGTATTTTATTTTTAGACAGATGTAAGTTTTGGGCTTCCAGGCCGTACAATAGGATATGGAAAGCCTTGCTTTAGTATATTGTATTTGTTGGTGTACTTTTTTCTATGTTTTGAAGTGGTTCTCTGTTAGGATAGCTTTAGTTCATTGTGTAATTGGTATGGATGGTATTTTAATTGTTTAGGGATGTAATTGATGTGTGGTAATTCATTGATGGTGAGTTTATTGTATTAAATAATATACTTCTTGTGATGTATGGCGATTTGAGTGGCATTATTGTATTGTTAACATTGATTTGCAGCGTGTACATGCAGTTTACATGTTATGCTACATGTATACACTGTAAATGCAATGTTTTATGAGGCATGTGAGCCTACAGATTGAATGATTAAATGGAATTTGGTTAGGCAATTGGTTTTTATTTCACTGAAGATGTTATGCATAACTGTTGTAGGCATTGCAGGATGGCTTCACCCCTTAATTACCTTTCAGGTTAGTACCCGATAAGGTGATTAAGGGGTTCAGTGTTATGTTAATGATATTGAAATGTTGTGGCTATTTCTAATGTTGGCAACGGACCCCAAGGATGATGCTGGCGACGGAGACTTCTTATTGATGAGGTTAGTACAATTTTATTTACATTTTAACGTTATTGAATGTGTTTAATAATGGCCAAATAATGTATTATCCCTATGTGGATAATAGTTATTTGGCACATTATTGTACTGTATGTGCTGGGGGAGGGGGTATTAGGCCCAAGGGTATTTGGTAGGACTCCCCTGTGGGTATTGGGTGAGGGTGGTTGGGGGGCTTTGTGGGGGAGGGTATGTGGGTGATGGTGGCTTAACCCCTTAATAACTGTAGCGGTTAATAACCGCTATGGTGATTAAGGGGTTAGGGGACATTAATTTGGATGTTGTAATTCTTGTGTTTGTTTTGCAGAAGCGGATGGGGCATGGGCAGGATGAAGATGAGGATGGCCTTCATCGTGGCAGTGGGACATGGGTGAGTGCTATATGTATTTAAAGTCTTTATTGTTGTGTAAGTATTGTAAATGGACAACTGCACTATTATCCATTTGTGGATAATAGTCATTCTGCCCATTACTATACTGTATGTTGTGTATTGCTGCTATGTTTATTGGGGGCATTTGTCCCCAATAAACATGCTACTATGCGTTAACCCCTTCATTGCCTTAGCGGCTATCCGCTATGGTAATGAAGCAGCATTAATGTATTTTAATAATATTGTGCGGAAGCAGGAGGCCCCCTGAGCTGAAGCGCATTTATTTGTGGCTCAGAGACCCCCTGCCTCCCGAGTTACAGGCCCCGGTTTGGGCCATCGGTTACAGTGTGGACGCCATGTTTATTGCGGGGACGCTATAAACATGGCGGCGACACTGCCACCCGATGACACATACCGGGGCCTGTAACTCGGGAAGCAGGGGGTCCCTGGTCCACAAAGCAATGCGGTTCAGCTCAGGGGACCCCCTGCTCACTGTACAGTATAATTAAAAAGACATTCATGCTGCTTCATTACCGTTGCACATAGCCGCCAAGGTAAGGAACGAGTCTTTATTGATGTGTGTGTGTTTTATTTATACTATACATGTGCAGAGGGTCTCCGGAGCAGAACAGCGTTGGTTTGAGGTCCGGGGACCCCCTGCCCCCCGAGATACAGGCCCCTTTATGGGGTGCCGGTATCCCTCTGGTTTGTTTACAGGCCGCGGTCACGTGATCGGGACCTTTAAACGCCGAGGGATACCGGCACCTCATAAAGGGGCCTGTATCTCGGGGGGCAGGGGGTCCCCGGACCTCAAACCAACGCGGTTCAGCTCCGAAGACCCCCTGCACATGTAGAGTATAAATAAAAGTTGTTTTTAAATACTTTTTTTGGTGCCGAAGTTTGCGCTGAGAGAGCGGCTTGTCTCTCTCAGCTGCAAACATCTATCGGCACCAAAGGCTTATCGGGAGCCTTATCGGGAGCCAGGCTGTATCGCCACAGCTCATCGGCAGCTTTGCTTTCGCAGTGCTTCAGCAGGGATCGGAAGGATTCGGCCCTTACTGAATACTGCGAGGGCAAATCGCCCAAAAAATACATTTTCGCAATTCGTGCCGAAAATTTTGTATCGGGGCTTACTGCATGAGGCCCATAGTGTGGATGCGATCCGCCCCACAGATTCAGTCACTAAGTGATCCACACTGACACACACACACACTTACACACTGACTGACACACATACACACACAATGAATTCACAGTTACTATAAATATAGAAGTGCAAATAGCTAAAACACACGTTCTAAGTCAAACGTCTTTGCATTCTGGCACTGAAATTGTGTTTTCATTTTTAATTAAAAACCATCATCACAAATACAATTTCTGTGACAAAAGACAAAGAAGTTTCACTTAAAATGCGCGTGCTCGGCACATATACACTTTTTTTTAACTATCCTATATCTAACTATCCTATATGCTAAAATATCTACCACTACAGAATTTATTTGTGGTACCCGTGGTGACCTGACAGGGAATCCCAGATAATCGCAGTACATAGGTTGAAAACCTCTAAACTACTCCAAGCCCCAAGAAAAATCAAAGCCTCGGCAAGTATGCATGTATTCTCATTTATTGACCTACTGTATACGACCTGTCCAGCAGCTTGTACGAAGTGAGCCACTGTAAGCATGAAGTGAAATCCAAACGTAGATTTGGATGTAGGGACGTGGACATAAATAACAAGACAAGCCAAAACATATTCACCTTACTCTTTCCACCACTACAAAGAGCACTAACACACATCCAACAATGTTTATACACAGAAGACGGATTGCACACAACAACCAAACAGGTCGTGGTTACCAACACTGTTGTATAAGCATTTCTAATTAATCTGAGTCTGTATATAATCAATGCCCTGCAGGAGATCAAGGTGCTACAGATTTATTAAACAGCGATGTCGGGATAGACCATACTTACGCTTCCTTCGAACTGCAAGATATATGGTAACAAGGTGTACTAAACTAAAGTGGCATTGTGCCTGGATGCAGGAAAACAGAACATTGTTAAACAAGGGATAAAAGTTCATTGTGCTCAGTGCTCAGATTTTCAACAGAGTTTATCAAAACATGATCAATATACAGTAGGTTACACTATATATACAGTTGTATTTACATTTATATATATATATATATATATACATATATACATATATAATTATTATTATAAAGAGATAAGTTGGCACGTAAATCAATAGTGGAATTCCATAACACAAAGAACATTCAATCACACGAGATAAGTGCAGTGCCTTCTGCACTGGAGAAGCATACAACACACTCCAGATGTTAACAGTGAACAAGTGCAGGGGTTCTGTGGAAAATATGTTTTTCTCAGATATCTTTAGCTACTGGAGCAAAGGAGACACTTCAATGACATATATTGGAAAATGGTTTTGTAATAATAAACAAAATAACAATGTAAAAGTGATGGCCAACTGATGTTTAAATAGAGTACAACCTTTAAGAATCACTTCAGGCACGTTACAATAGAATCTGACATAAAAAGATGAGTAGCACTCCAAATGCACTTAGAAGGGGTATTTATTCAAATTGCAACATTTCGTTTCAGCACCATGAACCTTTCTGAAGGTGAACAAACAGTATTATGCTGCCATATTTAAACCCTCTCCAGTTACCTCCCCCCCGCATGATACCAGAGGTGCATGCAATCCGTGATTAACACTACAAATACAGTAGTGATCACAAACAGTTTAAAAGTGTGATATATAGATATATAGATATATAGATACATATAACAAAAGAAGAAAAAAGAAAAGTATCCCACATAAAGCACTCTAGTGTACAAAAGTATAACAATTTTATTCAAGGACACATCACATTATTTGGGGGATTGAAAAAAATGTGACCACACCAAAGAGTGACAAATAAGTTACTTCAGAGGGTCGTCTTTTTGGATTTTGTCTTTGAACACACAACAGCCCTTTGGACTTAATGATGATTCTTCTTTGGTTAGCTTCCCGGATAGACGATAAAAACTCCGGTTAAATGTCTTTTGACTTACTATAAGTAGATATATCTAGCTGTATATAAACATGAATGCAGTGTATCTTTTTTACCCCTTTTATATGAGGAATGTGATTTGTTTATAGACTTCAGTGATGATTTGTCTTGCAGTACCTCCCCACAGACGGAACGGTCACAATTCTGTACCTCTCTTACTATATGAAAACACAGAAAAAGTGACAAGGTCACAGCAGTCCCCTATTCATTGCACTCAAGGAAATTATCGTAATTAATTATATAAAGATATAATATCCACAGGAGGATCTTTATAAGTCCCGATGAGTGTATACATTAATACATAAGGATATAATATCCACTAGAAGGCTAGTATGTCCAAAATAATAAGATATAGTCCAAATGAGAAGACCATAAACTTCCACGGATATCCGTGCGTGCAATGAATAGGGGACTGCTGTGACCTTGTCACTTTTTCTGTGTTTTCATATGTTATTTTCCCCTTGCACCAGGTTCACACCATACATTATTTGATATTTAGGCTGAGCGGTATCACGCTATCATTCTTTTCAGACCTCTCTTACTATATTCCGATTGTGGGAATTACTGCATGTTTATCCTCTTTTTGGTCCCTCCATGTTGTTAATGTATATATTTATATTTGTCACTTTAAAAATTGTTTATGATAACGATTTGTTAATCACAAATTGCATTCACCTTTTGTATCATACGGGGGAGGTACCCTGAGAGTTCAAATATAGCCCCATTGTACTGTTTGTTCACATTGAGAAAGGTTCACTGTGCTGAACCGAAACGTTGGAGATTTGAATAATTAACATTTCTAAGTGCATTTGGAGTGCTACTGATCTTTCTATGGGGGTACTGTGGGATACTTCCCTTTGAGCTCAGCACCCACAAGTATTATTTCTATATAGAGTTCAATTGTATTTTTTGTCTATCGAACAATAGAAGCTGATAAAGTAACCTATTTATACTGGGCACAATACACCCATACACTGAAAATGCATATTGTATGTACAACAGGTTTCATGCAAGTGGTTAGTGTCACATACAGTACTGCAGTAATGCAAGAGGGAAAAGCAGGGGAGTTAGGCTTGTAATATATAGTGTGCGCGTGCCTGTGCGAACACGCGTGCACGTGCCGCACGCTTTTTGTGTGTATGCTGTGAGCTGTGAGAAGGTACAGTACTGTGTGTGTGTGTGTGTGTGTGTGTGTGTGTGTGTGTGTGTGTGTGTGTGTGTGTGTGTGTGTGTGTGTGTGTGTGTGTGTGTGTGTGTGTGTGTGTGTGTGTGTGTGTGTGTGTGTGTATGTATTTGTAATTTATTATTTATTTAAAAAAAACACATTGGTAAAATAAAATATTTATTAACATTGTGCAGGCACGTGCAGACACACATACACACATGCATCCATACACACACACACACACATACATTTCAGCAGCGATAGCGGTGCAAAATCTTCCCCGCTGTCGGCCGGATGCACGCTCACTTCCGTGCTCGCTGTACTATTATAGAAAAGCTGACTAATCTCAGCCATCTATAACTGCCGCGCGCGCACAGCGCAGCAAGCGCACCCTCTATAGAACAGCCCTTATATAGTTAGAGTAGAGGTTTGAAGTGTCTGTATATTTGGTGCAGGGAGTCTCTCAAACGTGCTGAATGTCTGACCATTTGGTGCAGAAAGTCTCATGGGATGTACCTGATAGAGGTAATATAATACTGTAAGATAACATATTAGTAACATTGAATAAATGAGTGGCAGAATACTTTCATAGAGGATAACGTGACATGAATCCCCTATCCCGCTTAAAAGCCTGTATGTGGAGTGACAATTTTTTGCATGAGTTTATATTCCCATGTTTTTGTGTCTCTTTATGTTTTAACGTTTCCCTTCAATTACGATGACTCACGTCATTATGGGTATCACGTCTACCTTATCTGCGTTCTTTTTTTTTATTACAAGAGCCTTTTTTCTGTCTACTCTATGGGCTAACGCTACCATCCCCTATTGGTTATACATACATATTACACACACCAATGATCAGCTGGGACTTTGGGCCCCAGAGGTGGCTGCATGAACGCCTCCTAAGAATAACCAATGTACAGGTGTCTTGATCTCAGATAACATGATGCCTCGGGTTAACGGCCGGTGGATTTATGGATGAGCTCGTGTGGATGAGAAGCATTCATTCACAACAACAATCAAATGTCTTTTTCAAGTATATTTTTGGGCAAAATATGATGGATTAGATTGTGAGCGCTTAAGGGCAGGGACTGGTGCTATATATAAAGAAAGATATACAGTACATATACATGCATACTGGACATGGATGCAAATAAGTTTACCTTTATTCCTAGGGAAATTGTACGTCTGACTAGCATGAATCTCGTGAGAACAACCAATTAGCAAATCTAACAAATATTTTGCCAAAGGGATTTATATTTTGCAACTTTTTTAAGCAATTGTAATGTAACATGCTGCAAGACATGGGCGGGACACATCAAAAATCCACAACTAATGTATATAAATGATAAAGTCGCAAGCATCTTTAAGGACTATAGATTAATGTCTATCAGTGTACAGCACCTCTGTAATGCACTATTCCAACTCTGGAGCTTGCGTCAAATGTGATTAGTTGTTAATTAAGACACATCTGTTCACCTGAGAAGATTTTATCAGAACCGTCAGAATTCTTCACAACGGGGTGAAAAAAGGGAACTGATGTACAGAATTGATAACATCCTAAATTCCCTCCTTACCTCCTCCTAGTGCAAGCAGAACAAAATAAGTGCCTTGTTGCATTAACAATGAGAATACATGTTAAACAATGATTCACCTAGCTCAAAGGTAGCAACAAGTATGCTACTTTTGGACTTGATAAATCGACCTGCATTATACTTGCTGCCATCCTCATACAGCAGCAAGAAAACATTTCCCAATTTTATAGACATTGGGAGGTCACATGAAGCCTATGAAATGTGCAGTGCAATAATCATCAAATAACCCCCTTTAGCTCACCCTTATGTCTTCCAGTAGTCTTCCTCCAAAAATGCCATGGTGTGGTCGCAGCCCATCACCACCAGCCACATGCAGATAGTTCAATAACATAATTCAAGGAGTGTATGACAGTGCAGAACTGCCCTGCTTCCAACATAAAGGAAGAGTCGTTAATTACTTCTCCAACAGTTTGGTATAAACATTGCCATATTTAGTGAGGCTATCATCAAACCATCCACATAGGTGCCACGTAGTAGAGTTAGACAAAAAAAAACCCAATGACTAGAAGGCATTGTCCAGAGCTGGCTAGTCTAAGGTCAGCGATCAAAGAGCTGATAGCATTTGGTGTTAATATTTATTTTACAGATCTACGGGCCAGGATTATGTCTTTATAGTAGAGCAAATTGACTTATTTTACAATGCATACCGTATCATAAACTCCTAAAAATATGTTGTACCTTTGTTTAACCCCATGGCTGCCAAAGGGGTCTGCAATTGTTTCACTAAACACTTTGTGCCGGACACATCAAGCTGCAGTATGCTAAAAATGCAGTATTACTGCCAAGAGACGTGCGTTACTTTTATAGTGCAATACATCAATGGTGCATCGCCAAAAACAGCGCACTTTTTTTTTGGATCCATTAAAAATATTGAATCAGGTAACAAATAGGACTAGTATTGCATTTTTTTGGCTTTTAAACGGTCACACATCAATATATTTCGGAATCGGATTTACGGCAGAAATACCACAAATATTTTATCACCTATTCCAAGGCTGGCGTTAACCCCATCTTTCCTATGTATATAATGGCCAATATATTAGCCATTATATACATAGGCAAGATAAGCTAAACCAACCTGAAATAGAGGATAAAATATAACTTAAAATACATTACAAACAGTAAATATTAACCCCTTTGTTGCCAATTGGTTATGTAGCTCAGCTTGCTTCCAGCGCTCGCCGACGTCAACCAGCATCAGAAGCTCAGCGTGGGACAGTCAGTGAGGGAGGCTCACAGCTGGGGGAGAGCCGGGCCAGAGGCCTGAGACCATCCCAAGGTAAGTCTGTATTTTGTGTATGTATGTGGGGGGTTGTATTTGGGGGTTGGCGGTTTTTTTATATATGTATTTGCGGGTGGGTTTTTAAAAAAAATGGGGGGAAGGAATGAGTGAGAGGAGGGGGATTGAGTGAGAGTGGGGTAATTGACGGAGGGGGGAGAGTTAGAGGAGAGAGGGGGTGTAAGAGAGGGAGGGAGGGAGTGAGGAAAAGATGGAGTAAGAGTGAGACGCAGGGGAGGGAAATACATACGAGGTGAGGGGGTATGGATTGAGTTAGAGTTTGGTAATTGATGGATGGAGAGAGTGAGAGGAGAGAGGGGTGAGTGAGGAAGAGAGGAAGTGAGTCAGAGGGGAGAGATATACATGGGACGAGGGGAGGAAGAGGGGGTTTGTGAGGTGTGAAATTGGGGGCTTGCAGGATCGCCAACACGGGGGGGAGGGGGTGTAATTCTAGTCCTGGGCCCTGGGAAATCTGTCTGCAGCCCTGACCCTATTAGCCAAATGGAGTGCTTTCAGCCATTTAAAAAACAACAATACATGTTTAAAAAATACACTACTTTAAAAATACATTCAAAATAAATTAACCATAAAACTATTGATTGTCACTGTGGCTACCTTAGCCTTCTCAATGGGGGGCCTAGATAGCCACACTGGTAATCAATGGAAAGCTGTATTAACAAAGTTATAAATTAACAATTTTAAAATACATTACTTACCCCCCTTGACTCCCTTAGTGGCTAGTAAAACATTGCTAGTCAATGCATTACTAACCGCTCAGGTAATTGAGGGGTTAACCCCTCCCGCCACCCCTGGGAGGCCTAACCATTTACACCTGGGAGGCAACTAACCCAATAATCCAAACCTCTGCCGCCAACAAAACTACCCCCGTACAGAAAAGGACAAGAGCTCTATTAGCTAAATGTGGCATTTTATAAATACATTACACAGATTATACATTATAATAAATAATACAAAATAAAGTCTTTTAAATCCATTGATCATCACTGTGGCTACCTAATCCTTCAATAGGGGCCTAGGTTGCAAATGTGGCTATCAATGTTGGCCATAAATAAATGTCTTTCTTACCCCAGCCAGGATGAAGGCCATCCTCCTCATCTTCTTGGGTACCAATAAATCCAATAATGGGTCGATGTTCAACCTTAAAAATAAATAAAAACGCAATCCAAGCCAGAAAGCAAATAAAAATGAAAAACCCAAATCATTCAAATTTATCCAAGCCCGATGGCAAAGTAAAAAAAAAAGAACAGTCAAAATTAAGCCAAGCCTGATAACCCAAAAAAAAAAGAAGAAAAAGTCAAAGTGGAAAATAAATTCAGACCCGATGGCCTAATTGTAATCTATGTTCATCCTGGCTGTAGGACATTGGATGATAAACTTGCCACAAAGCCCTGGATCCTCGTGTTCTTGAAGAGCACTGAGTATTTCTCATTTTTTTTCTTTTCTTTAAAGCTGTCGCCTTCTTTCTTCAGGCACAGGATGGTATCTTTCTCTTCTGAGACATCCCAAGCCTTATTTATGGCTTGTGACATCACAGAAGGTCAGTCACATGGTACACAACCAATCCTATTGGTTGATGTACCATGTGCTCTCTTCACTTTTGCCTAAGAATTACTTTTCAGCCAAAAGTGAGGGAATCACATGGTAGATGAACCAACCTGAGTGGTTGATGTACCATGTGATTCCTTCTTTTTTTTTTAAGATGAGATGTCATATCAAAGGGAAGGAATTGCATTGTACATGAACCAACCTGATTGGTTCATATACCATGTTATTCCCTCATGTTTGCCTGAGAAGTCGTTCTGAGGCAAAAGTGAGAAGACCACATGGTACATCAACAAATATGTGTACCCTGTGACTGGCCTGGGATGTCACAAATCCTATATAAGGCTTGGGAGATCTCTGAAGATTGAGAAAAGAGCAAGATGGTACCTGTGGCTGAAGAATGAAGATGACAGCTTTAAAGACAAGAAAAAAAGAAGAAATACTCACTGGAGACTGCTCTTAAGTCAACAAAGGATCCAGACCTTTGTGGCAATTTGATTATCCCACATCCTAGCACCAGGAAGGACATGGATTACAAATAGGCCATCAGGCCTGGATTTATTTTCGACTTTCATTTTTTTTCTTGTATTTTGTGGGGCCATCGGGCATGGATAATTTTTTAGGGATTTTTTTTTCTTTTTTTAACTTTGCCATCAGACTTGGATTAATTTTATTTTTATTTTTATTTGCCACTGGGCTTGGATGATGCTTTAATTTATTTTTACGGTTGGATATCGTCCCTTTATTGGATTTATTGGTATCCATAAAGAGGAGGACGGCCTTCATACTGGCTGGGGTAATTAATACATGTATTTTGTTAGGGTCAACAGGGATTGCCAATGTGGCTATCTAGGCCCCCTAGAGGGCCTAGTTAGCCACAGTGACAATCAATGAATTTAAAGGCTTTCTTTTTATTATTATTTATTGCAATGTATATTTTGTGTAATGTATTTTTTTTAATGCTTTACAATGGACAAAAGCCATATTAGACACATTTGGCCTGGGTTGGGGAGAGTAGGGGAAGTTTTGTTGGGAGTAAAGAGGTGGGTGATGGGGTTAGTTGCCCCAAGGTGGGTAGGGCGGGGTGATTAGCAATGCTTTACTGGCCACTAAGGAGATAAATTAACAATATTAAAATACATTACTTATTTCTTTTTATACAGTTTACTATATATTGCCAATATGGGTATCTAGCTCCCATTGAGAGGGTCTAGGTAGCCACCGGTGACAATAAATGGTTGTATGGTTAAAATTTATTTTTAATGTGGTGATGTATTTCTTTAGACGTGTATTTTGTTGTTGTAATGGCTAAAAGCACTATTAGCCACATTTGATTAATAGGGCTATTGGTCATTAGTTTAGAGGGGGGAAGGTTTGTTTGGGGGGTGAGGGTTGGGGTGTTGCATGGTGGGGCTAGCTGCCCATGGGAGGGTGGTTAGGCCTCCAAATGGGGAGTGGGATGGATTAACCCCTTGGTTACCTTAGCGGAAAACTAGCCACTAAGGTATCCAAGAGGGTTAGGTAGTGTGTTTTTATTTATGTATTAACCCCTTTGGGGAGTCCGAATATAGGTCTCACACAGGTTACCCAGTCCTGCTCCTGTCTCTCCATCCTCATACACACCCATATATACTAGGCCATGAGTGGCCAACTCGAGTTCTCCAGTGCCACCAACAGTTCAGCTTTTAAGGATATCCCTGCTTCAGCAATCAGTGGCTCAGTCATTATGATTGAGCCACCTGTGCTGAAGTAGGGATATCCATAAAACCCGACCTGTTGGTGGTCCTTGAGAACTGCAGTTGGCCTCCCTTGTACTAGACGGTGTTATTGTATAAGACAAATGAATGGGGTAAATGAAGTCTACAGGAGCTGGAAGGTAACATAGAATAGCACCACTTAGTAAATATGCCCTCAGTGTTATAAACAACACACCAAGATTCTGACCATACATGTTATTTGTACACTTCGAATACGGTAGATGTGATGCTCCAATTATAACCCAGTCCTGTAGTGAATAATGATTTGCATAAATCCACTGTGGGTTAATCCTAAACCACGATCAGGCTACTGAATGTGACATGACGTCAGCGCGACCACGTTCACGTGATGCGCGCTGATGACGTCACTCAGTGGGCTGAAGCATTTAGTGCAGGATGTATTTCTATGCTTTGCCCGAGCTGCCCAGCCTATGGCTGTGCGCGCACCTCTCTCGTGTTTTTACGCGCATGCAGGTGACTGATCTGGTCGCCGTGACACTGCGCGACGCGCGAGAGTGACGCGGCATCCTATTGGCTTAGTAGCGGTTTAGGTAAGTATAAAAAAGCAGCTTTAATACACTGTAGTCACCTTGATAAAGTACCTTGAGTACGAAACGCGTAGGTGCGTTTACTTGTCCATTTTTTTTGTATGACCAGCATGCATTAAATTCACATTTTTTTGTTACTTCTGGAGTGGCCTGGCTGTTTTCTATTTCCTGCATGGACTTTACAGGATCCTTTGGCTGTGCTCTGTCAACGCTCTCTACTATTTGTACACTTCCACAGTTGTTTTGGTTTTCAATTGTGACATCACCCGTGGCGTCATTTAACACCAATTTGCCATGACGATGTGTCACAGAGCGTCTGAATCATAGTAAGTTCAGAGTTGCCTCACGCGAACCCCCGGCATTTCATTTAAATGCCTTGGGGAAGAGTGCGGGTCCTCTGCAACCGCCACGCCCCCCTACCCTGTCCCCCCCCCCCGAAAAATCTCCTGCCCCCCAGTTTGCGCACCCCTGCAGTACATTACCCAAATGCCATAGGTTTTCTCCCAGAGAGCTCACTGGTGAAGGAAGATGAGATGTCACGTGTTTGGTCCAAACACACCTCTGTTGAAATCTGATTTTCATAAACCCTTGCTAAGCTTTAAGTACAATTTTCTTCCCCCATTGAAACAATATAAACCCACCCCCATCATAGTCAGCTGTTAGATTGACAGTTTTACCTTACAAACGATGATGAAACTTTTCGTCAATATCTAAACGCACTCATAACTTTCCTTCTGTAAAACGTACACACACACGTTCGCTACCTCAATAGATTCAGGCGTTACTACAGCTGCAACGGGACTAATCACGACCGTCTTAATCCTACATTTGAGCGACAAATAGATCTGTCCCTTAGTACCTCTTAACCATGCAGTGTGTGGTGTCAGTACATGCCATTTTTTGACACGATTACAGATGTGTAACTCTTATTATGCAGATGAGATGTTGTCACATGATATTCTCATTTTTAATAAAGACACTCGTTGGTAGAATACTTTCTTAGCCAAGCCCCCTGAACCTTGCAGAACCCTCCAGAGAATGCCTTTGAAGCTAGCTCTAAAAAGCTCTGTTTACAAAGTTGTTACAGGGCCATATTGTATTCCCATCTCTGGCTAAACAACTGCCCTTATATCAAGACTCTATCAGCTCCATAAAACACATCTGATACTTTTACTGGGCCATACATAATAACCCACCAATTAAGTTCTTTTTGAAACCCAGCTCCCACCCATGGCAAGCCTGGACCTGTCATAAACCCAATACATTGTATTTTTAAACCCAACTTGTACCTTCATTAATCCCTGAAGCGCCAGATGGATTAAAATACATAATATCTCATGATAAATACATAGAACTATTATTATTGTTTCTTTGTAAAGCGCCAGCATATTCTGCATCATGGTACAATAGAATAGGTTTGGGGACTCTATATGAGGTACATGGATGAGTTTTTATTTTTAAAGCTGCAGACAAACCAAAATCCTACATGTGTATTTTTTTTAAATAAATCTGCTATGTACTATGAGAAAATACTTGTAGCGTTTTAATTTCTTTTTTGAACCACTGTAAATTTAATTTCTAATACATTGTAATGTACCAAGTATTTTTTGTTTCTACAGGTCTAGCAACCATTTACAAAGTCACATCCCCTTCCTCTTCTGAAACAGACTCTGGCACACCCATTTTTGAGCCCTGCCTTCTCTCTAGCAGTGCACCAATTGTATCTAGTGACTGCCTGGTCACATGATCTTCCCCACAGAACTTTGCATCTTTGGTCCTCTTCTGCTGCACTGACAGCCATTTAGAGAACCCCCGAGCCGAATATTCGCCGATCGATCACAAGAGAACAGATCGATCAGCAACTTGGCTAATTACTTACGGTATCATTGTGCAGATTGTATTGATGCACATATTAAAAAGGGGGGGGGGGAGCAGCAGCTGGGATTGCTGCTTTTATGCACCTGTATGATAGAGAGGCTTTCTCACTTTACTTACCCAATGTAACATTATTGTGTCTCACTTGCAAGTAGCATTCATGAAATCCCTAGAGGCCCTGGAGAGCTGACCTCCTTCACAGTTGTCAGCCACAGAGGTGAAGAGAAAGTCAAACTAATTATCTCTGCCACAAGCTAATAAATGTGTTAAATATACAATGACATTTAACAGCTGCCAAGTGGGAGAGAATAGTTTTACCTACCCCGCTAACACCATGCTCAGAAACTCATTTGCCAGTGAATATTAAAGCCGTCTTTATGCTTTCAAAATTATACTCAAAATCCCCTTCCTTTGTTCCTCCCACTTTATAACGGCAATTTTGTTTTTCACCAAAATTCTATAGCTTTTTTTTTATAACCTGACTGTATAAATAAATACATTAGGTACTGTATGGCAAATGGGCCACATAGGACAATTAGAGAACATAGCAGCAAAACAGCCTGTTCTACATTATTTTTTTGTGTTTTTTCGTTCTAGGATTAAAGCGGGGGGGTCTCCGGAACTAAACTGTGTTAATTTTAGCTCCGGTGAACCCCTAATTCCAGAGATACTTAACTCCGTATGGAGAGCCGGTAACTCTGTGGAGTTTAAATGTCCAGGTCACGCGGGCCAATAATAAGCCGCAAGGGATGATGTCACGGCTTTCTATTTGTCCTAGGGTTGCCAGGTGGTTTCCCCCAAAAATACTGGACTGAATGGTGAAAGGTGCGTCAGGTCACTATGTCCAGGGAGGAAAATACCGGACACATACATGTCCAGTATTACAGTACCTCTCATTTTGTACTGGACAGAGTATCCAAATACAGGACAGTCCAGTACAATACCAGACACCCTGGAAACCCTAATTGGCCCACATGACTCAAGACACTTAAGCCGCCATTTCGTTAGGCACACCTGCTCCCTGGCTGCAGAGATACTGGCACAGCTAACGGAGGTACGTGTCTCTGGAAATAGGGGGTCTCCGGAGCTGAAATTAACACCGTTCACTCTGGAGACCCCCTGCTTCAATCCTAGAACTAAAACAAAAATGTAGAGGAAGGTGTTTTGCTGCTTTAAAGTATTATCAACCTAACCCCCCGACATCACGAGTAATCCAGTTTTGGTTCCACAAGACGCAATTTTCCATATACTACAAGCAAAATTCTGCAGCACGTTCGCACTGCGGGGGGTCCATGCTTTTGCATGGGACCCCGCACAGCCTTAATTCTTCAGTGCTGCAACCATTGCGGAGACAGTAAGTCTTGCTACATCACTATACAGTATACGTCAGTATATATATTTATTTTATATAAACCAAAAGATAAGGGTGTTTGCAAAAGGCAGGTGCAGACGTACACACAAGGAGACAGTTTGGGGAAATTAAAACATGGCTTTATTTAGCCTGTCCCTTTCAACAATGCACAGCAAAAATATATATATATACAAAAGAAACAAACACCTATCCCTTGTATGGGCTTACTTACTTCCCCAGTCCCAATCTGCAAGACTGGGAGAAAAAGCCCCTTTCCAGCCTACTACCCCAAAGTCTCAAGGGTACCTCAAAGCAAGTGGCCCTTCTGGTCAGTCCCTGGGTCTGGTGTCCGGGTGTCTTGATCTCAGCACAGCCTTTGTGCTCAAGACATCATCTCCTCTGTCAGCCCAGTTCTGCCTGTGCTAAGGAGTTCTGTGGGCTGTCCCAACCAGGGATTTTTATTACCCTCCTCTGATTACCCAGGTGGAGCTGGTTAATTGCAGCTAGTCAATTAACCAGCTCTCTGCTGGATTTCTCAGACCACTAGAGGTTTTTAGTTAAACAGGGATAAGTCCCTGTTACAGTGTTTTTAACTGTTAACGCAACTGGAATTGATTGCTGGTACTTAAGTCATGAGAGAGTAAGGCCGCGTTCATTCTTAGAGCGACGCGCTTGCGACCAACACAGTGAGTCTACGGGAACATCGATAGAGTGCGTACGTGCATGTGAGCAACGGCGCAGCTGGTTTTTCGAGATACAAAATTTGTTGTCTTTGACTCGCGACGGCCGGGTCATGTGTGCGGTTCGTCCAATGAGGGCGAACCAGCTACGTGATGTCATCGTCCACGCCTCTGACACGCCTCCCCATCGCGAGGATCTGAAGCCCACAGATCGCTCGGCTGAAAGGCGCGTGCGAGGCCATGCACTGCATCCGGCGCACCTGCACCATGGACTCGGCTTGCACTTGCATGTGCGATGGCACTTTCGCACGCCAAGCACAACGTGAGCGGTTCAGCCAATCACTGAGAACTAGCTCAGTGACATCATAGCCACGCCCCATCGCCTCCAACACTATGATCACAGATCGCTTGTGCTACAGCAGCAAGATCGCAAGCAAACAGAGTGTATGAGCTCAGCCTAATAGATAAGCCAGATGGTGGTCTCTCTATGCATTGTAACTAACATATATACAGTATATATTGACATAGTCCCAGGATATTAAGCAGTTTTCTGTTCTATTTAGATCAGAAACTGCAGTCATTGGGTAAATATGCTCCATCGCACAGCTTCACAGTTGCTGAAGCTGGTAGATGGGAAATCCAGACTAGAGTTCACAGTTGCTCTGATTTCTCTCACCAGCCCTGCAAATTGAGGAAGTAGGTACTTAAGGTACTTTGGCTACTGCCTCTGTCTCTCCCCTAGAGCCTGGCGGCTGGTCCTGCTGCCAGCAGCCAGCCAGGGAAGGACCTTTCCCCTGCAAGCCAAGGTAATAAAAACCTTCATTCTTGTGCTTTTTAAAATTCTGTATGGTATCATGAACGCCATGTATTTATGTGTAGTTGGAAAGCAGATAAGCCTCCCAACATTAGAGAGGGAAATCTTAAAGTCTAGTCAGAGCTCAGTGGAGCAGGTTTTTGTTTGATATTTCACTTAAAGTGTTGCAGTCCCCTGCTGAGACTAATAAAGTAGGCAAAAACCTGAATAACCCAATAATGTGGTATGTGTCCTCTATGTGATTACCCGTAAAGACTGTGATGTAAAGAGCATAGACAGATGGCAGAGCAACCTGAGGGAGCCGTTTGTCACTATGTGTGTGTGTGTGTGTACACATACATCTTTTCTATACTATAATTCAGAAAGTTTGTTTGTCCAGCTACACAAATCACACGCCTAATCCTAAACCCACTTTAGCAAACTTGACACCCTCTACAATTCAATTTGTCGTTTTGTTCTCCAATGCAACTACAACACACATCACTGCGAAATGCTCAAAGAACTAGATTGGTCATCACTCGAGTCTAGGCGCAAAGTTCACCTTTCCTCTCTTGCCTTTAAATTCTTCATGGGCAAGCTACCCAGCTATCTGAACAAGCTCCTCACCCCTACCACAAGCAGCACTTATCACCAAGATCAGACTCCAAAAGACTGTTCATGGTCCCAAGGCTCAACAAAGTATCCGGCCATTCATCCTTCTCTTACCGTGCACCCCAAAACTGGAACAACCTACCGGAGACTCTCACATCCACCACCAGTTTAAGTTCTTTCAAATCTAAGGCTGTCTCACACTTTAATCTGGTCTGTAACTGTTTCATACGCCCATAATATATATTTTCTTTAACTGTGCATGCAATGTCTTGTATATAATGTATACCCTGTTCATTTATGTAACTGTATTTGTAACCATGTATTATTTGTCTTAACTCTGTGCCCAGGACATACTTGAAAACGAGAGGTAACTCTCAATGTATTACTTCCTGGTAAAATATTTTATAAATAAAAATAAATAAATAGAGCCACCAAACTTGGAAGGATTACTTTATGTATCAAAATATGGCGAACTGGTTTGGATCCTCTCGAACACTCCAAAGGGGGTGCATTCTATGAGTTATTACAGCCACTGTAAGTCAGCCACTGGGTGTTGTACCTGGTAGGCTATATATCTGCACGTGACATTATAATGAGAGTCCGTTAGCTATAACGTTTACACAGAAAGCAGACAAAGAAAGGGAGGAAGTCAGTTGTAAGAATTCTGGAGAAGAGAGAGGCGGAAAGAATTTGGACATCATAAGGTATTAAAGGAAAGTGATGGGAAGGAGAGAGATGGGTGGGGGGGTAGAGGAGGAGGAGGTAGGTTTCTTAGAATTCCAAAGCAATGCTGGATACTTTCCGCTGGCCTATATTGTGATACAATCCCTGTTTCTAAGGGCTGGAACAGTGCAGTAAGTGTGCTTTCCAGTCTACAGAGAGTTAATCTCCCCTACAGAAGATAGCAGCAGCTGCAAACTAATTGGGCAGGCTGGACTCCTGATTGCACATGGAGTTTTAAAAGTCAAGAAGTGACTACACACAGAGAGACTGCTATCCCCAGAGAAAGGGGGGAGAGAGAAAGTGCTTCCCAGCAAAGAGGCTGGCACAGTTCCCTAGACCCGCTGGACGGTGTTTGCGGAGTCTGCTGGGACTGCCTGGGTTTGAATCCCAGGAAAGAAGATTGAAGGACGTTATACCATGCTGAAGCAGGGATGTCCGGTCCTAACATTGGACTTACAGAGAAGAGAGATTCTCTCAACTCCCGCAGGGTCGAGGGAATTACCTGGAGCCCCAAATCGGCACAAGACAAAGAGCTCAGTAACATATTAATGAACTGAAGATGGTGGTTCATATGATAGGGCATGTTTTAAGCTGGGAACCAGTTCAGTTGGCCAGTGCCGTTAGAAAGGGCTAAAGCTACGGTGTAGTTTGTTTTCTCTAAAAGGAATAGGAGTTTATTTTATGATTTGTTTTGACTTACTGTAAAGGCACGGTGGGTCTGTGATGTATGATTTAACCCTGTAAATAAACCCCTTGTAGAGAAATACAATGTTTCCAGCCTTATTCTGGGACTTAAAGATACTGCAACGTGATGTGGGTATGTATATATATATATATATATATATATATATATATATATATATATATATAGTGCAGAATAAATGAGTTCTTCAGTATTAGGTGATACCTTTTTTATTGGACTAACAATTTATGTCATAGGACAAGCTTTCGAGAGTTCTCCTCTCTTCCCCATGGGGAAAGACAGGGTTGCAGACCTGTCTAAGACATGCAAATGAACATACAGTAATATTTACAGTTGCTTTATGCTTTACTGTGGAGGGTTTTTGTCACTTTTTTTACCCACCATAACCTTAATAGTATATATATATATATATATATATATATATATATATATATATATATATATATATATATATATACACATATATATAACAGACAATGGTTGGCTAGTATATATACTGGTAGAGAGTAGGGACAATATCATTCTCAATGACTACCTATTATATTTAAAATCTAATATATATAATTATTTATAAGCCAACAAATAAGGGTGCTGAACCTGTAACCAAACTGGATCTGACAGACTGGTATTCACTTAAGTATTCTGAATGAGAAAGTAGGAGACACATCTGATGGTGGTCCCTCTCTATACCTAAAGTAGTAACTAACATAGATAAAAATTAAATATATATGGACCACATCCAAATTGTACAAGAAGTAATTTGCCAAAGTAATGAAGCAATCTACCACCTATTTTAGGATTCATAGATTATGAAAAAGCAAATGATTCTGTCTACACCTAAACCATTTTAAATGCATTAAGACAGTGTTGAAGAAGCATATATTAATATTATATGACCACATCAAACATTAGGCCGCGCTTATAGCCCATGCGACAGCGACGCGACCGCGTGACATCATCTGTCGATGTTGTCATAGCGATTTCTGCCTATGGTGTAGGAGACAAGAGACGGCGACCAGGGGGTCATAGTGTGGGTGTGGCGATGAGCGGTTCTCCGTCATTGGCTGAACCGCTCACGTGCCCTCTGACATCATGCGGCAGTCACCCCAAAAAAATCAATTTTAATTGACTTCAGCGATTTTGGTCGCTGTCACTCCATCGCGCGGTTGCGCACACTATAGGCGCATGCAACGGATTGCATTAACTTGTTTTTGACGTGGTGTCGCATCGCAGTGGCCAGGAATATAAGCACGGCATAAGATAAGGACAATCAAGGGTGTGCATCAGGGATACACCATGCCACCAAAGCTTTTAGCAGAAAACACTTGAATTGTTTAAGAGATTGAATTTGCAAGAAAAAGGAATCGAAGTCAATGGTAAATACTTGTGTCACCTAAGATTTGCAAACAAGACAAAAAGTCCAGAAGACCTCCAACAACAAATCAGATAACTCACTGAAGCAAGAAAGACAGGCCTCAATATGAATCTCATCAAGACCAAAGTGATGTTCAACCAAGGTATCAACTCTACAAATATCAAATTATGGAAGCAGAACTAGAAGAAAAAAGAAAACTGTGTCTACCTCGGCCAGCAAGACTCAATGGATGAAAAGGAAAAAAGGGGGAGCAAAGGATTAGATGGACCTATATTAACATTACTAAGATGACCTCATAGCATATCTAGCTGTTTAATAAAGGTGGGGTGACGAAATGACAGTATATGGTAATCCAATACTCACACGGCCCTGTGTGAGCACATATGTGTAAGGGTATCTTGTTCCTGGTATCCACTTCTTAGCCCAAATGTTGTTCAGATGGAAGGGGGGGGTTTAGAAAAAATAATAATAATACACTACTTACACGGCCATGTGTAAGCTCAATCCTGGGAGAGAATAATGTGGGGTTGTCTGATGGACTCGTCCGTGGTACTTCCCGTGGCAACGTATAATCAGCTGCTTGCGGGCAAAGTAATTGCTGGCGGTTCCCCTTCCCTCACACGTTCCAATCCTCCCCCCTCCCCGATTCAGGAAACGGGGATGCGTGGGGTAAAATGATAGCAGGGCGTCAGTTACAGTCTTCAATTAAAAGAGCGTTTTATTAAACATTTAAACAGAACAAAAGACTCACAGAATATTGTTTAGAGCACCCCGTGGCACTCCGATCAGCGTGGCTGCAGGTCGCCTTCCAGCTGGAAGGCGACCTGCAGCCACGCTGATCGGAGTGCCACGGGGTGCTCTAAACAATATTCTGTGAGTCTTTTGTTCTGTTTAAATGTTTAATAAAACGCTCTTTTAATTGAAGACTGTAACTGACGCCCTGCTATCATTTTACCCCACGCATCCCCGTTTCCTGAATCGGGGAGGGGGGAGGATTGGAACGTGTGAGGGAAGAGGAACCGCCAGCAATTACTTTGCCCGCAAGCAGCTGATTATACGTTGCCACGGGAAGTACCACGGACGAGTCCATCAGACAACCCCACATTATTCTCTCCCAGGATTGAGCTTACACATGGCCGTGTAAGTAGTGTATTATTATTATTTTTTCTAAACCCCCCCCTTCCATCTGAACAACATTTGGGCTAAGAAGTGGATACCAGGAACAAGATACCCTTACACATATGTGCTCACACAGGGCCGTGTGAGTATTGGATTACCATATACTGTCATTTCGTCACCCCACCTTTATTAAACAGCTAGATATGCTATGAGGTCATCTTAGTAATGTTAATATAGGTCCATCTAATCCTTTGCTCCCCCTTTTTTCCTTTTCGTTCTCCTATACCTTGAGGGTTTGGATACCCCTCTCTGGGGTCGAGCAGAGGAATTCATCGCAAGCCACGGATTGCACTGTGAAAGACTACATCCATTGGTTTTGGGATAAGTATTTTACTTTATTCTCTACCCTGTACTAATATCTTAAGGTAAGCGCCCGGTTTTTGCCTGCATTCCAAGACTCAATGGATGTTAACCTTTTGAATGAAATCAATAAGGGAATGAAGATGGGATGAAGCGCAATTGGAAGAAAACAGATAATCTTTCAAGGGAACCTTCCACTGTGCCTGAAGAGGAAAGTGTTCAAACAGTGTATGCTCCAGTGCTCACGTATGGATGTGAAAATTGGGCCCCAAATGCGAAGATAATTCAGAAGCTTCAGACAACTCAAACGAGTATGGAGAGATGTATGTTGGGCGTTACCCAGAGACAGGAAAAAGAATGACCGGTATCGGGAAACAAACAAAAGTCTGACATCATCACAAGGATGAAGAGATTAAAATGACAATGGGCCGGACATATAGCAAGAAGAAATGTCCATCGTCAGACAAAGATGGTACTCGACTGTATTCTAAGGGAAATTAAAAAACCAAGACGATAACCAAAAGAAGGGACGATGAAATCAGAACATTTGCTACAGCAACATGGGGAAGAGAAGCTCGCAAACACAGGACCTGGAAGATCATTAGGGAAGCCTTCATCCAGCAGTTTATCGACAAGGGATGAAGCTGATAATAAATAAATATGTATATCTATTTATTATGTATGTATGTGTGTATATATATATATATAAATATATATATATATATATATATAATATGTGTGTGTGTATATATATATATATAATACTTATATATATATATATACACACACACATACATACATACATACATACATAATAAATATAAATATATATATATATATATATATATATATATATAGACATACGTTACCGTTCCAAGGTCTGGTAAAGCAAGAGACAGCACTCAATTGTAGAAAACTTCACAAAGTGTATTGGTGAAATTAGTGGTACATCAAGAAACCCGACGTTTCGGTCCTCCAAAATGGGACCTTCCTCAGGTGGACCCATCTGTCTGTCTCTTGCTTTACCAGACCTTGGAACGGTAACGTATGTCTATATTATCTATATGGGGCAAGCACCTACAGCCTATCAGCACCTAAGGAGTGCCAACTGTTCTATTTGACTATATATATATATATATATATATATATATATATATATATATATATATACATATATATATATATATATATATATATATATATATATATATAATATTTAACCAACACAGACAATAGTGGTGTTGTTTTTTTTTGTTGTATCCAACTATCACTGATTTACTGTTATATACCGGTAGTCGATAGAGAGGGGACAGGTCAGATGGTGGCAAACAAAATAATAGAATAAGTAATATCGAGTCCAAGGTAACAAAACCCAAATGGAACAAGTCTGGACTGGGGCAGGTCAATTTGTGGGTGGCATGTCTGCCTAATAATTATATCATGTTATACATGTCCAGTAGTCAACTAAAAAATATAAATAAATATTAAATGTCATCTGCCCCCCTCCCCTACCCAATGTGTCTCTCCCTGCCCCTTTCTTTGCTCCATGCCAGCCTCCACACACAGTCCTACTGGTGCCAACATGAAATAGTAGCAGGGGAAGGGAGGGGTAGCTTTATAGGGGGCAAATACTGCTGAATCTAAGCTGTGAGGGAAATAAAAACGAGGTTTAGCATGATTTTTGGTTCAGGCCTTGTTTAGAGGTGGGGTTGGATTTCAACAATCTGGACTTGCTCATCTCCAATAATCTTGACACACAGCTCTAATGATTAGGTTCTGATAAAAGCCTAATTAAAAAAGCATAACAGAGGCATCCTTCTGGCTCTGTCAAATGCTGTCCTAACATTTGCTTCCTCTTTCTCTCACCTCATGCTGCGTGACTGTTAATTTGCAGCTGAACCAGACTAGGGAAATCTTCAACTCATTGCTTTGATTTGCAATGCAATACAGGTCCCTCTTGGGCTAGGATGCCTAGCAGCACATGTGCATTAGAAGATGACATGAAGGAATAGACTACTGTAACTTCCCTGCCTTTAATGTGTCTCAATCTGGCTTCATATCCCTTTGCCAGTATAGTTTATCGCACCTGTTCCGATGTTGACTCCCATTGACTTGAATGGAAGTTCACCCCGGAACGGATGCAATAACCCTTATTGGCATTTGATGCATATGCCCCTTTCTTCCATATTTACAAAGCAGTGGTAAACGTTAAAATCCTCATGACCAGTGGGGGGGTTTTTTTACGCAGAAAAAATGGGGGAAGTATGGACAGGTACAAAGCATTTGATACAGCCCAACATATCTAAGTGATCGGACTCCTCCCAAACTCCTTCTTTTGACACCCCACAAATTGCTAGCTTGGGCACAAAGTTAGAGGAAATTTAAAGTATTTTGATACAGGACACTGAAGATGTTCTTCATTAAACTGCGATAGTGTGGATCAGGGCAATATAGCATGGAAACATCCTTTGACATCAATTGAAGTTTCTGTACGATCGTATCCTGATTGGCACTATCACACTTTAATGAATAACCTACTAAGAGATGCAGGATAAAATGTGTCCATTTGCACCAACGTTGTTCTGAATTTGCCTTGATACATTTCAACACTTACAGTATTGTCTGTTTTAAATAATATCCCTGCACCTATGGATAATCTGGATTATTTATAAGGACGTAAGAACACAATAAATCTAACTGCACCTCAACAATAACCCCTTGGAGATTTCCAGTGTCATTTTGAACCCACAAACTAAGTCCTCTGTATACAACATACAAGCACAGGTAATTAATCCTACACAGGTAAACCCTCTTACACAGCTTTTACTCTTCCAACCCCGCCTGAAGCAAGCAAAATACATTTAGCATTCTCCACAAAGCAGTGAAAAAGTCCTGTAAGGCAGCTGCGCTGAGTCAAACAACGCATGAAGGGAATGCATCTCCCTGGTGTGCTGATCCTATAATGGTATGTGTGCTGGAATTTTGACTGGTTCTAATGCAAACCTCTGACTGTTCACTCTCCCTCAAGGGGAGAACACTCTCTCAGGCTCCAGACCACCAACCGTAGCAGCAGATGCTCAAGTACAGTATTTCAATGGCTTGTCATGCCAAGATAAGAGGAAGGGGAGGGAGGGGAAAGGAAAGACGGGAACATCTGTATGGGCAGCAGCATTCTCTTCTGTGTCATCTCATCCACTGAACTTACAAGCTGTGCATGCCTTTTGCTATGGTTTCTTAACATATGACCATGTGTAGAGATACGGTTATCATATAAAACCTCCCTTAGAAATCAGTAATGCGACTGAAACATTTTTTATTTTTGGGGGCAAAAAAAACCTTGTTTCTGCTCTTTATGCTCCGAGTGGAATACATTTTTTCATCTTTAGTAGAGACGGGCACATTTTTGGGCCGGATTTGGATCTACAGTGGATCGGCCGGTTCCTTTGGTCCACAGATTTCTGTGGATCAATCTCAAAAAAGGGTGATTAGCGGTTTGCTGATATATATATATATATTTTTTTTTTATTATTGCCAATACAATCAGCGGATTCTGCGATCCGTTCACGGATTTGTAGAATTCAATCCGCAGATTCAGCAACCCGAAGGCGAATTTTTAAGAATCCGCCAACGGATCGGATTGCTGAATCCGTGGATTGTATCCAATCGCGTTTCTTTTATGAATCTGCGTGGATTAAAACCGACCAAATCCATTTGCATTCTTTACACCGCAAAACGGACTTTGGAGGGAAAATGCGAGAAAATCGGGGAAGGATTTGGGCTGATTCGCCCACCTCTTATCTTTAGCTACATTTTGTTATTAAACTAAAAAACGTAAGTCGTCCCGTAACATTCCTTACTCACACCAGGAGAGCTTTGACTTACCGGAATACCCAATAGGCAGACTAAGCAAGTACTCGGTGTACCAGCAAAGCAGGGGCACCACTAAAAAATTAGAATTTATTTTGAAAGAATCTGATACTTCATAGTCCCCATGGGGAAAAATCAAAACTTTGTTGGATTTTCTTACACTCCACTATACAGGTATACTCTCTCCCCATTTTTCTGTTCCCCTTTCTAACTTATCCCCACCTAAACCAGGAGTGCTACTAACGTAGATCGAAATAACGCAAGGAAATCAGATCCTGTCCTGTGTTGCAATACATTTCTGTTTAATTATTGATATATTTTTCTGAATTATATATACTTTGTTTTTTTTCTTATATATTATATATACAGAACACTGTGGCAACATTGGCTCTTTGTGGACAACTTTTGCCCTCCATGCAAAAAAAAAAAATTGAGCATTGTTAAGTCAAATATTAAGCGCGAAATTTGGAAAATTTGGATGTGTTGATTTGTAGGTCACAATAGTTGCAACATCTGCAGTTTCTAATATCATTCTCATTTTCCCCGTTAGATGTCAGCACCGACGCTATTTTATATGTTAGTCCTTTATTGCTCGTCGCTGCATCCCTACTATGCGGCCAGTACACGGTTTTGCGTAACCCCCAAATTTCGTGCTTAATCGCATTCCGGCATGATTTTGAGCGATTCGAATTATATTTTACGGTTTAGTATTGTTTTTACTTAAAATGACATATGGGGGGGGGGGCACTGTAATTTTTTCAGTGGTTAGGGCCTCTAAACTTCTAAATCCTACGCACACCTGTAGTGATTATCTCTGATTTTATATTACGTCTCATAAAAATAATAATGCAGTCTTTAAACTTGCTTACAGTATCTACTGTATGACTATTTTAACATTTTTATTTCATTTTCTCCTAAACTAAAATACTATCAAAATATCTTTGTTTATTTCTGTGTTCATTCTGTGCATTTGGCCCTTGCCCTGTAATTAACAACTTTAAATCCAGCAGTTTAAATAGCATATTTATAGTGATAAAGATGAGCCAGAGCAATGTACTGTATGTGTTAATGGTCCTAAATGGCCAATACGTCGAAGTTAACAGAGTCCTGTTTATGTTGCGTTTCTATGGGACAGTATCGGCACAATATTATAATAGCCTGACTCAAAGTTTGCGTCTATAACTGGTGCTGTATGTAGGGTGACCAGATTTGTCCCGGAAAAAAACGGGGGGCAAATCTCATGCATGCACGAAGGGCACTTGCGATCGGCACTTCCAGGCTGTTCGTGCGCATGCGCGATCGGCACTTCCAGGCTGTTCGTGCACATGCGCGATCGGCATTTGCCGACTGCTCATGCGCAAACGGCGTTTGCTGGGCACTCATGCGCATGTGCAATCGGAGCTTGCTGGTCGCGCATGCACAAGAGCAGCCAGGAAGTGCTGATCCTGCACGCGCGGTCGGCAAGTGCTCTTTGCACATGCGCTGTCGCCGATCGCCCAGAAAACTGGGACAGAGCCCCAAAAAACAGGACTGTTATGGCAAAACTGGGACGTCTGATAACCCTAGCCATATTTATCCTCTGAATCCATAAGATCTGAGATGGCATTAACCTCTTTGTTAAAAAGATCGGTACCAGATGTAATAAACTCAAATACGTAGTTCCATACATTTTTCAGTACTGCAAATGTGCACCAAATACATTTTCTGTATAATGGATCAAATTGTGCCATCATTGTACATAGATATTCATATACACTGATAGACAGACAGAACCCCTGTAGATAGCACTCTAATCCGGTGTGGAATGGTGATTTACTTAAAATATCTTTATTATTGACAACTTAATTAAAATATTGGGGTTTAAAACAATGATTAAATAATACCAAGTGTTGTTAGCTCTTGGAATGAGTTGATCCAGAGGAGTGTACAATAATTGGTTAATATCCAGTGTTAGGGTATTCACTGGCCCTAGTGTTCCTCATATGGAGTGAATGAACTAGAGATTGTTGCTAATGGAACGGCAGTTAGGACCACATATGTAGTGCCCCAGTAATAGAATACTGATAGATGCACTGGTTTATTAGACCTGTACTGTGCTGCTTAATGCTGCAGCTACTAGTACATTATAGATTTGGATAGAGCAAATCTGGGTCAATGTGCACCTAATGGTGTTGATTGTCACCAGCATGTAAAGATGGTGGTGCTTTAGTGCAAGTTGGTAGTGCTTTTAACACGTGTGAACCCCAGGTGTGTAGTAACAGGTCTGGAGTTAACAATAGTATTCGTGGATAGATTACTGGTAAGTATTGTAGCGCTGCTGAAACTCCTGTATGATCAGATACTGAGTTATCAGCTGAGTACTGCTCCTTGTAGGGTTAATAAACCGGTCAACTATGAAAGACCTTTCCCTAATTGGTGCAGTACTCCTCATATGTGGTAATGGTCTGGCACTCCAGAGGTGAATTGCTGGATGGGGTGCCGTTTTGCTCACTAGGTTGTGTCCTATAAGCTATATGCTGTAGTAGGATGTTAGCATTCAGGCTTCCCTAATTGTAACAGTAATAGACTGCCAGATGAACTATGTGCCGTTCCTATTTGTTGACTCTTAAGACCATCAGGTCTATAAACAGCCCATAAATGTACAAGAGCAGAGCCACGCTGACTTCCTAAGTAACACTGAGTCAGCGTCCGTGAACTAGGGCTCCGCGCGTGCACGTGGTCACGTGTTGCCGACGCGCGCGTTTCGCGAGTGCTTTGTCAAGGCTATGGTAATCAGAAGGTTTCCTATGTCTGAGAAAGGTATTTATACCTCTTGGTTTAACCTATTTTGACCCCAGTCGCAGTTAGCGCATGCGCACTATGAGGCTGGTAGGTGTCAGGAATTCTGACCAGCTCTGTGTCTCCTATGGTGTACGAGACTTTGTGGAACTGTGGCATGCTGCTTTGTTATTGATAGCAGATTGCTTTAGCATGTATAAACTAATTGTCATCTAGTGTTATATAGTACTTACGCCAGCATTCTACATCACATAGGCCTTGAAGCTACCAACCATTACTTGCAAACAAGAGGTAGACATTTTTCCACCCATTCCAACTTCATGATAGAATTACTTAAATTTGTCCTTACAAGGAATTATTTCCTGTTTAACAACAAAATCTATCATCAAACACAGGGAACTGCCATGGGCACGAAATGTGCACCATCCTATGCGAATCTCTATTTAGGATGGTGGGAGGCTAAACACGTTTTCACTGAAGAAATGGAACACTACACGTCACATATCATACTTTGGATGCGCTTCATAGATGACGTGTTCATGCTGTGGCAAGGCGCACCTACGCTATTAAAAGAGTTTATTGGAATCCTTAATCAGAACCAACTTAATATACGTCTTACTTTAGAGTACAATTATAAGTCCATCTGCTTCCTGGACTTACAATTATCAAGAGGGACAGACAATCTGATAGAAACAACTGTCTATCGTAAACCCACGGCTACAAACAACCTTCTAGAGGCCTCTAGCCATCACCCCAGTACCCTAATTAGGGGAATACCAGTAGGCCAATTCCTACGACTCAGGAGAAACTGCAGTACGATTGCAGAATTTGAAACACAGGCAAAATCAATGACCCAACGTTTGAAAACAAGAGGATACAGTAATAAAAGTATAAAAATAGCATACAAGAGAGCAAAATACTCTCCACGTGCTAACCTACTAACTGATAAAATACCAACCAATGAGACCAAAGTGATACGTTTTGTTGGCACATACAACAAACAGTGGAATCTAGCCAGGGAAGTCTTTCGTAAACACTGGCACATTCTGGCGGCAGACGAGGACATTAAGGAAGTCATTCCTACCCATCCATCAATGGTGAGTAGAAGAGCTAAAAACCTTAAAGACATCTTAGTCCACAGCCACTTTACGGAAACACCCATAAAATCATGGCTACCACCAAAACCACAGGGCAGCTATTCATGCCATCATTGTAAAGCCTGCCAAAACATTACAACTACCAAAACATTCCAGAATTGGAACAATTCACAAATCTATCAGATTAGGAAAGGTATTACTTGCCAAAGCTTTGGCGTAATATACCAAGGCCTCTGTAAGTGTGGGAAGATCTACATAGGCAAAACAAAACGCCAATTTAAACAGCGAGTACTGGAGCATATAGGTACTATACGCAACAATGTGGACACCCCACTGGCGAGGCACATAAACTCTTGCCAACAAGGTAATACCAAGTCCATACTCTTCACAGGTATAGACCAATTCTCCCTAGGTCAGAGAAAAGGTGATATAGACACTGTGCTTCTACAGAAGGAAGCACGCTGGATCTATACACTAAAAGCACTTACACCTAAAGGCCTCAATGAAGGATTTGTCTACAGTCCCTTCATTTAAGCTCCCCAGTTCATCTAAATAAAATTAATACAGCAACTGGAATGCTGCACTTTTTGAGACACAGAGCTGGTCAGAATTCCTGACACCTACCAGCCTCATAGTGCGCATGCGCTAACTGCGAATGGGGTCACAATAGGTTAAACCAAGAGGTATAAATACCTTTCTCAGACATAGGAAACCTTCTGATTACCATAGCCTTGACAAAGCACTCGCGAAACGCGCGCGTCGGCAACACGTGACCACGTGCACGCGCGGAGCCCTAGTTCACGGACGCTGATTCAGTGTTACTTAGGAAGTCAGCGTGGCTCTGCTCTTGTACATTTATGGGCTGTTTATAGACCTGATGGTCTTAAGAGTCAACAAACAGGAACGGCACATTGTTTATCTGGCAGTCTATTACTGTTACAATTAGGGAAGCCTGAATGCTAACATCCTACTACAGCATATAGCTTATAGGACACAACCTAGTGAGCAAAACGGCACCCCATCCAGCAATCCACCTCTGGAGTGCCAGACCATTACCACATATGAGGAGTACTGCACCAATTAGGGAAAGGTCTTTCATAGTTGACCGGTTTATTAACCCTACAAGGAGCTGTACTCAGCTGATAACTCAGTATCTGATCATACAGGAGTTTCAGCAGCGCTACAATACTTACCAGTAATCTATCCACGAATACTATTGTTAACTCCAGACCTGTTACTACACACCTGGGGTTCACACGTGTTAAAAGCACTACCAACTTGCACTAAAGCACCACCATCTTTACATGCTGGTGACAATCAGCACATTGACCCAGATTTGCTCTATCCAAATCTATAATGTACTAGTAGCTGCAGCATTAAGCAGCACAGTACAGGTCTAATAAACCAGTGCATCTATCAGTATTCTATTACTGGGGCACTACATATGTGGTCCTAACTGCCATTCCATTAGCAACAATCTCTAGTTCATTCACTCCATATGAGGAACACTAGGGCAAGTGAATACCCTAACACTGGATATTAACCAATTATTGTACACTCCTCTGGATCAACTCATTCCAAGAGCTAACAACACTTGGTATTATTTAATCATTGTTTTAAACCCCAATATTTTAATGAAGTTGTCAATAATAAAGATATTTTAAGTAAATCACCATTCCACACCGGATTAGAGTGCTATCTACAGGGGTTCTGTCTGTCTATCAGTGTATAAATTTACATGCCCCTTGCAGCAACATTTCCTTTGTCCACATTTAAGCTGTAGCGGGGGTAAACCATAAGTATACAAACATAGATATTCATGTAAAGGGAATGGGGTCTTTTAATATTTTTTAAAAAAAACTCCCATTGTCTTAATATTGAGTATTGTTGCAGTGCATTAAAATAGCAAGCTTTACTAGTGCAGCCCGTTTCCAAACTACGTTAGAATAAATAACCACCAGCTTTGCCAAATATGGTGCATCGCCTATAGATTTATAAACCTCTCATACACTAGTACTGCCCTAGATTGTAGAAATCTTCTAATTATAAAGATTTCAAATATACTGTACTCTGAGACAAAATGGTACATGCTATTGCGGAATCTTCTATAATAAGACGGAAGGAATGTTCTTAGATAATGATGAATAAGGCCTGTGGAATAACTACCTTTGTTCAATGGTAACCCTAAGTCCTGCATTGTAAAACGATTGGAGTATATATGGTGGAATGCAATATTAATGCCTTATCTAGACAGTCTGTGCATTAAACATCAAGAGATGCAGAGATGAGAAGGCGAGGCTGCAGTAATCACTCCTTACTGCGTAAGCCAAAAGGAGTCTGACTGCGGGCTGAATAATGAAGTGGTCTGTTGTATTAATTACATCATTCATAATCGTCTCCCCCCATTAGCATTACTGTACTATAACGTGACAAGAATAACATATAGGACAGTAAGCTGGACATTTGCAGCACTACGGTACTGTTGCATAAACCATTTTTATTACAACATGCTTTACAGTCTTGACTGGGGAGTAGTCCCGGTAGACTACTGTGTTCTCTGAAATATATATCCTTAAATATGCCATGGTTTCCAGGGCTAAGAGTGATATATATATATATATATAGTGTATATATATGTGTGTATATATATATATATATATATATATATATATATATATATATATATATATATATATATATATATATATAATCTTTGTACAGTGCTGTTTCCAAAAAGCATTTTCCTTCCCTGTTTAATCAGATTCGTGCATATATAAATACATCTGAAATGTTATCCCATATAACCACATTCACTGGTGTGATATTACAACCCAAATCAGGCCAATATAATATCGGTTAGCAGCGTCCCCGCTGTTCTGTTTCGTCAGTGAAACAGGGCTGCTTCAAGTATAAATAACTATAAGGTCTGCTATTTACTCTTAAAGGTCCCTCTCTTATAGGACCCATTGACTATATGGCAGGTAGTATAACTTTTAAGAAAGAACACGCTCTAGTATTTGCTGAAGTACAATTCTTGACTCACCGTCAGTTTGCAGTCTGATCACGGTTTACCAAGCAGGGAAAAAAAACGAAGGCTTCTTCCCCTTAAGCTTCCAGCATTTTTATTCCCATGGAAAAATATTAATAAATTCCATGTTGCACCAATGGAGAAAAAAAAAAAGAATTCCCAACCCCTATAAAAGGTAATGGGAACTAGACTAGCTTTACATGTGTTTATGATAATGTCTCCTTCTGCTGTCCTATATAAATGACATTGTCTGACACTCAGACCGAATGCTGGGCTCTCATCTTAGGATCTGGGTTTGTTTCTGTAATGTAAACATCCATCTGACTATATGCATTTGATGCTATCTAAATCTAAACACGTCTTAAATACTACGGAGAAAATGCATTCTGCTCTCTCTAAGCATGTGCTCAGCTCTCTACTCTGATGGATGAAAGTTCTGTTTACTAGGGAGACGACTTTATTAGAGATCTCTTGCATCTGGTCGCATTCTCAGTCTATGACGTGTGGGGCACTGCTGTTCTCTCCTCCTTTCATGATATTGTTCCATTAATCCATTTTCTTTTAATACTTTTGTCACATTGAGTTATGCAGATTTAAATGAAGAGCGCTCACACGAGGCGTTTGGGTTCTATGGGAATATAATTAATTATAATTAGTTCTATAACGGTACACTAGGCAACACTGCAGGCTCGTTTAGGGCTACTTAGCTAAATATACTGGCACCAAAGTTAGTGCAAAAACTAGTGCACAAAATACCATCTCTACTTAATCCCTGCCCAGGTACAATAGGAATTTCTGTGGTACAGTTTCCTGATTTGCATTTTTGCAATTTAATGAATGATACCCATGGTAATAAACTTAAGGACTCAAAGAAAAGGTTCAAAGTCTTGAATTGGGGTGTTCACCTATGGTATCAGTGCTTAAACCTCAGGGAAAATATATTAGCTTCCTTATTTAATCATCATTCAGTGCTGTTTCATTACTTTACTACTGTCTTGTAGCTCCATATTTGTCATAGTAGAACGAGTAGTTTAATTAAGTTAACATGATGCACTTGTTTCCCATGTACTTGTTTATCAATATAGAGCAGTGTTCACAACCTTTTATGAGTAGGGGTACATCGCTCATTCACCTTTTTTTGCTCCCACTTACCACGCTCTCCCACACAGCTGGTGCGTCCCACACTATCTGGAGACATGGAGGCTGCAATCAGTCCCTCCTCTGTTCTGGGCTTAGAGAGGACAGGCGGATCTCTGCCTCTATGTCTCCAGACAGCATGGGATGTGTCCGCTGAGCAGCTGGCAGAGTGTTTCCCCTAAGGGTGCGGCACACCAGAGTACAGTGGTGGTTGAGAAACACTGATAAAGAATAATCAGATGCCAGACTGCAAAACCACTTTGCCTTAACCCCAAAGAAGGATCTGTGAGCAGTTTTCTCCTCTTCACAGCTTAGACTTGGGCTGGAGGAAAGGGGACAACCATGTGTGTGGGGGTCTGGATAATTTAAATTTAAGTTGACAGACTGTGGACATCTGTGAGAAATAACTGAGTAGCTATGATGTGTAATGAGATGCAGATCGATCTACAGTAATTTGTTTGGAACTCAAATTTAACTCTCGGTAATACGGTCAACATTAGGAATCCCCTTGTGGCTCCATTGTGGGATCCCAGTATTTGGTGGTTAAAAACAAATCTGCAGAATTCAGACAAATTGTATATTATTCTCTGGACTTCACTGCGCCAAGTATGTAATCCCTCATCTGTACTAAGACTATCCTTATAACGCAATGAAAACTTGTCCAGACAGCTAGCTGATCCAGAGCCTGTAATTCTTATCTATTTAGAAAAAACAACTACAGTATTACAGTATACAACAAATTATTTGTAATGTTTCATAACAATGGTGCACTATTGTGAAATTTTTGTCTAAATTAGTATTACTCAACTCACAATGCTGCATTAGAGAAATCCATTGCACACGGTTAAAAATATGCTTCCAGTAAAAAGGGATGCAGGAAGTATTTGCCCATATATGTAACATAGAAACTGACAGCAGATAGGAGCTACTTGGTGTAACTACTACTGTATATCCATTTTCCTATATATTGTGGAACCTCAGACCCTATTAAATTCTCAGCTTTCTTTCATATTTAGGATAGACTTGTATCTATCTCAACTAAGCGTAGTGCTGATTCCCCCACCCTATGGGAAATGTGACAGCGACTGAGTGTGTGGAGCTTTACCTGTGGCTCACAGGAGGCCTGAACCTCCACTGCTTGGAGCCCGGGGTGTACTTGATCCGTCTGGTGACAGCGCCTCCACCTGTGAGGGATCCTGACAGCGCCGGATAACCCCTTCACAGGACCCAATGCAATAAGATCACACACATATTTAATAACAGTTTACTGAACACAGGTCAAACTATGTATATCACTAATCCACATACCATATAGGCCTCGCACGGCCATAGCCCCACCGTGCCCTCCAACAGTAGTGTCCACCCCTGATGAGATTTCCCCAAAGTACTGAGGTGCCCCTGGGCACCCAACCTCCCTGGTGTCCACAAGAGCCAACCCAACCAATGTGTGAGACAGCACTGCCAACAGTAACTGAAAGACTTATAGTTGGTGCACGTTGTGAGGTACCTGCCCAGGGGTGCTCCAGCCCCCGCGTATGGCCGAAAAGCAAAAGGGATCCACTGACGCAGTGACATCGATGTCAGCAAAGCCTCCGCCTCTGCATGGGGTGAACTCCAGTAGGAGGGTCTCACCTTTGATAGTTCCAGACCACAGTCCGCAAATCGCCGCACGGCGTCTTCAAATGGCACTATATACTAACTGTATACAGCTACAGGGGAAAAGGCCCTAGCTAGGGGTTTCCCTGTAGCAGCCACAATATTATTAGGTGAGTGGGGCCTATCTTGGACCTAAAGGGTTAATCTGGCTTAGTCTGGGTGCCACTGACACCCAGACCCTACCTTCCCTTTCTCTGTCCTGGCTCCAACTGTCAGACACTACAACTGCCTGTCACTAACTGCCAGAACTCCAACTGCCAGAATTCTAACTGCCATGCATCTCTAAGCCCTATTAGCTGCCTGGCAACATGTGGTCTGCAGCCCCTAAGGCTGCTGGGACTGGTAGTTCCCCTGCTGTGTTATACTCCTATTGGCCGCTGCTTGCGCTTGATACTGCGCATCGCCTCGCACTCTCCCCAGCCTCCGCTGCCTATGGAAAGGTTAGGGGACAAACAGGGGACCAGGGGGACCCCGGCTATACTAGCATCTTTGAATTCCTTTACCACCTCTGCCGGGAGGCTATTTCATTAATCCACCACCCTTTCCATCAAGACATATATCCTCACATTTCCCAGTAGCCTCCCAGCATCCATATTTGACTTATGCTGTCCTGAAGTTGGCTTTTAACTGTAATATCAAAGTAAGCATACATAACTGCCATTCCAATACACCTCACTCTGGAGATCATTCATTAAATAGTGGCAGCTGTGCCAAGCGCAGGAAATCCATCCAAGCGAATACAATTAATTAAGCACACATGGTATAGATATTCCCTGTGACACAGGAGTGTCACTTGCCGCTAATGACTACCATGGATCTATTCATTTATAGATAAACCTGGGCAGGAAACAGATAAGCCGTCAAATTGTGGGAGTTTCCTCCAGTCTCGTATTCAGCTTACATACATCATACCTGCCAACTCACTCCAAGTCAACTGTGTGATACATATCCATGCCGATCTTTCTTCAGATCTTACCAAAGCTGACAAACCAACAAATGGGGATTTAAAACCATGACTCGACCAGTGTCACATAGTGGACAAGAATTTGGTTCTAATTCAGTGTTTCCCAAACCTCTCCTCCGGGACCCCCGGTCACACCATGTTTATGAGGCAGCCACCCAATATTCTATTCCAGTGCAAATTAGGTGTTCACATGTGCATTGGTTATACCTAAAACCTGGTGTGGTCGGATGGTCCTAAGAAGATTTGGTAACCACTATTCTAATTGATCAATCTGATTGAATCACAGGTGGACTGAGTCCTGAGTCAAATTCAGTGTGTTTCCAAAACGTCCGCCTCCCTCTGGTGAGCTGGAGAAAGTGTTGTACTGTCCTATTTTTCCTGATACTGGCTGATCAAGGTGTGATGGTACAATACTTGGGGGTATGGAATACAACTGTTTTTGAATGTACAATGCCAAAGTACCACTACTTGTTCAACTAATAAGATACTGCTTCCACGTTTTTCTTTCAAATATATTATTTTAGGTAGTCTTTCTCCCTTACTGATTTCTAAGCTTATCCTCACTGTTAAATGAATGGTGAAGAAGTTTGAAGTCTGGCAAAGTACTATTGCTTCTTTTAAGCCACTTCTACCACTGGCTACTAGGCATCTTTGAATCTTGCTACTGTATAGCCCTGTTGCCTGCTATGAAAGCCACTCCTTCCCATTACATAGCCTGCAGCTATATGTATGTGACTGTTTATTGATGCATTTACCTACAACAGATGCTGCTTAAACTTGCTCTGATATCTGGGCGTGTCTACTAAAGTCCCTTAAATGGGGTTAATGAATTGTAATGTAACATTCCTCCTCAGGGACCAGGCTGCTACTTTGTTTGCTGTTTGTCAAGTCTGTGTATTCTCCAAACTGATGCAGGCAGCAGAAACAGATGCAGACTTGCAAGAAAACGTAGTGTAAACTTTATTTTACATGGTAGAAGTCACAGACATCATGGCTAGTTTTCTTGCTAGCAGTCCTACACGGTGCCCTGGTCTCCTCCAGATTTTTACAGTTCCCTTAACTGGGAAGCCTTGCTAAGAACCAACACCATGTTGGCTAGGCAAAACAGCAGCAGCTATACAGAACTTTAAAGTGCACTAGGAAAACTAGATTCCCTCTTCACCTTTCAAAGAGAAAAAAAAAACATTAGCTAGTGTATAAAAGTTATGCTAAATGCAATTTAAAAAAAAAGTCTAAATAAAATCAGTGATGTAAACAAATACTGCATGGAGAAGTCTTTCCTGAATCTCTATGGCCGGCTCACTATAACAAAGTCCTTTAGATGGTCAGTGGGCTTTCTCCGTGTTTAATGTAAAAGATGGTCAAGTGCACGCGGATTTCAATAATACAGAATTTATTGTGCCTTTAAACACACAACGTTTCGGCCTGCTGGTCTTTCTCAAGTGAAGTGGCAATGCAAAGGCCAGCCGGACGAAACGTGTTTCATGGCCCAATACATTCTGTATTATTGAAATCCTTTGTGCACTTGTCTATCTATTACATTGGATATATTGGATGCTATGTAGGTCTTCCCTGGGACTAAGGAGCACCGCTAAATGTGTCAGAACTTAGTTTATATTTTTGGTGTGCAGCAAACATCCATAACTTTTGCTTTCTCCCTGTTCAACATCAGATATCCACATTCCTGTTTCTTTGCATAAGAGTATTGCCAGGTGGATCGTCTGGTTCTGGTGCTTCGCCAGGTGGATCGTCTGGATCTGGTGCTTCGCCAGGTGGATCGTCTGGATCTGGTGCTTCGCCAGGTGGATCGTCTGGTTCTGGTGCTTCGCCAGGTGGATCGTCTGGTTCTGGTGCTTCGCCAGGTGGATCGTCTGGTTCTGGTGCTTCGCCAAGTGGATCGTCTGGTTCTGGTGCAAGAGCACTGCAGTCAGGTGACAACTGGTGGATCAGGAAGGTCATTATCAACATCAACAAATTCCAGAGGGTCTGAATTAAATGCGGCTTATTTCCTTAAAGATGCTGGAAACGAAACACTCTTTTCAGGCTGTGATTTCTGCATTGAGCAGTAATCATCTACCGTTTTTATGACTTGATAAGGTTCAGATTGCTAAGGAGTTGAGCAATTGTTTTACCAGCACCCAATCTCCAATGGCAATTGGAGGCTTTTTGTTATGAAGATAACGGCCAGCATATCTTCTCATCCACATGAGTGATTTTTCTGGCACAGTTGGAGGACTTGGCAGCTTGAGTTGTAGCAAGAATGTGGAGTTGCTCTGTAGATTCTAAGGAATTTATACAACTCTTGGTTCAGGTCCCTGTGCTCAATGGTACCAATTATTACAGTCTTCTTTAAAGCTTGCATGGAATTTTCTAATTCACTATTGCCTGGAAGCCTGAAAATTAGAGTTCTCCTTGGTGTAAACGTGTCCCAATTAGCATGCTAATAAAGGATAAAGAAAGTTTCCTCCATATGATAGAAGTTGAATGTTCATCCAGCTAGTTCCTCACGCGTAATATGTGAAAAAAGTGAAATAAAAAACATAGCATAATATTTTCAGGAATAAACAGTGATTGCCTGCGAGATCTATAAATTGAGAACTCACCTTTGCTGTGTCTTTAAATCAGCATGTGGATATAGATTAAAGTGGTTCCACTACTCCCACTTTCTTGGCCTCTGACCCAGATATAAAATTGGAGAGTTGCTTGAAGAATCACTCTCCACATATTGTGATACCGCCGTCACATTGCGGGGTCTTGTGTCCCATATTAAAGGCAGGCAACTCTGTATTTCTTTATACGTGGTTTATTTACAGAGGTTAAATAACACAATAATAGGACAACCGTCCCTTTAAGGAAAAACAAATCATAAAAATAAAGCGTACTCCTATCAGGAGACTATATAAACATCAGCTCCCTCTCTGATTATCGCTGATTCCCAGCTTTAAATAACCCACCCGGTTAGCAACAATATCAATAGACTTTAGGCACCCAAATATACAGTATTTAGTCCTTCTCTGTTTGTTGGGATTCGGTCCCCCAAGAGTCCAGGAAATGTCTCTGGATCCAAATGTCCTGGACAGGACCGCCCTGCTTCCACAGCATTCACGTCCTTTAACTCTTCACGCATTTGTGGCGATTTTCTGGCCCCCGTGGCTTCCCGTGATCACAGCCGCAGGGTCCTGCAGGTCCCAGGCACATACCTCTGGGCAGTACCCACAGCCTCTTGGCCTCACTCACTCAGGCTCTGGAACAAGTAGCCCGACCAAAATCTCTGTGTGCAACATTCTGTCTGCCTTTTCCACCTCCTCTGCAATCAGGAGTACTGCTTGTTGATTAGTTGCAGCTGCTGCTAGCTTCTCCATGGGAGGTTAACTCCCTGTAGGCTGGAAAGCACACTAGCTGCACCACTCCAGACAATACAGAGACAGTGACTGTATAATCATATATAGAAATGAAACTGGACCTAGTGTGCTACCGTTCAAGTATAGAATAAGACAAAAATAAAACAGAAATACACTCACAAATTCCATTTTCTTGGATGCTTTACAGATGGTAACTGTCTGTGACAGCTTGTGGGGTTGAGATCCTGGTCGCTGCGATCCAGCAGAAATCAAATGCGGTTGGTGTTCATCCTCCTGCTTCTCCTCGCTGGCAGCAGGACGTTGCGTCTTACTCGCATTTCTCTCGTGTCTACTGATGACGTCATGGGATTAATTCGAGAATGCAGACCCTCTCAAACTGTGGTTCTCTGAAGGAACACCTGAACCTCTCGAATTCCACCCTATGTGTTTCACAAACATCCGGTTGCTTCCTTGAGCTCAATGAGGAGTGATCAGTGGTGGCAACCAAGAAAAATTGCAAAGGAAAAATTCACATTTGAAATTGCAAAGGAACAATCTCATTGTTAAAGAGATGCCCACTTTCGGTCTTTGCAATTATGCCATATACACAGAATATTTTGTCTGGGAATCACAGCTCTAGCCGATGTTGTGGACACCATTTCCACTACTGGAAATCTGGAGCAATCATCCATCATGACCAAAGGGTACTCCATAAATGGCAGGGAACAGAAGTCAACCCTAACTGCAGTCCAAAGGCAGTTGGTAGAGAAGTCAAAGGAGCATGAGCATTATCAACTGTTTATGCTTGGCTTAGCCAAGCCAAGACGTTCCTCAACTTTTGCATCAATAATAGTTACTATGTAACTATGTAATGACTAAGAACCGGACTCTCTCTCGAAGGAGCTATTTGGTTTTAGCTATACCCTTTGTGAGCTAGGTCCATTACACGATCATAGAGTGTCTGAGGAATAATCAGACTGTTGTATCAAAGAATAAAATCTGTATCTCACACAGAGACGGAGTGATGACCAGAATGCACGTAGGTATTCTATATGGTCAGGTGGCAAATTTCAGAAAGGAAGTGGTTCCAGGTTTTGGTCCAGGTGGCCTCAATAAAAATTTGTAGGCACTAATCAGAGTTTGTGGCAGCTCTGATTTCCATGAGTGTCATCACTTTTGGAACTGAATTAGCAACAAGTTGACATGTTCCTCTGCCAAAGTCATGACTGGTGTATAACTTGACACTTGCTGGCTTCTAGTGTGTTGAAAGCCATTGGATGCAGATCAGTCCATGACTACAGTTGATCCTTTTTTGTAAGTTTCCTTAGAAGCTGTGACACTGTGGCTAGATTTGGAAATAAACAATAATTATGCTGTATATGACTAGTCCAAAGAAACATAATACTAAAGAAGAATTATGTTGTTGTTTAGCCAATTTGATGTCAGAAACTTTCTTGGGATCCGCATGTTCTGAGAATACATAGCAAATGAAATCCAGGTATTTTTGGCTGTGCATACATTTTACCGTATTTAATGTCAGGTTACAGTATATCAGTCTCTGAAAAACATTCTCAAGGCGGCCATCATTTCCTGCAGTATTGTGCCAAACCCCAGTATGTCATCACTGACATTTAATACAACTTGGATGCCCGTCAGGGTCTCTCAAATAATGTTCTCAAAAATCTCAGCAGCAGACAATATTCCAAAATTGAGCCGCTTATAATATTGAAGAACAACATGCGTTGTGAAAGCTGTTATGTACCTGGAATCTAGATGGCGTTTCAGTTGGTAGTAACCAGAGTTTATGTCAATCTTAGAGAACAATTTGACCCCTCTGAAATCGGCAATAATGTCATCAACAGTCTCATGCTGGATGGGACTGTTTGTTTGTCGCATGTCCACACACAACCTCATTTTGCCAGGTTACTTTGGTTTTTGTAAGAAGAAATAGGTGAACCCAGGGTGTTTGTCCTTCAACTTGTTCAATAACATCAAGCGCTTCTAACTGTTCAAGTTCTTTTCCACAAACTTGCGGACATGGAAGGAATGTGTCTGTGAGATTAAATTGATGGTTTCACGGTGGATCAATGAAGAGCTTGCATTAATGTCCCTTTAATTTGCCTATACCTTGAAAAAGGTATGTATTTTTCTCTACAGGCTTGTGAGTCCCTGTCATTTATGGCACTAATAAGCTGTACAAGGTCAAGAGTGACAGCTGTTCTGTAGCTAAGGAGCGTGTCCGCTTCATGTTCCACTATACAGAGTCTGATTACCATTTGTCTCTGAATGTGAGCTAAGAGTGACACTTGCCTTGTACTGGTAAAGGGGTAGTGGAACCATATGAATATATCTATCTGGGTGTCTTGCACTGCAGGTTTTGTTGGGAGTTGTTATAGGTGCTTAAACTCACCATATTAATGCTCCTGTGTCAATGAGGACTTCTACCAGGTGTCCCTGAAGCAGAGTGGTCTGCCATAGAGTAGGCATTGCATTGGCAACAGCATTGACATGACACATAAGTGAGAAGAGGTAAGTGCTCATTACTTGAGGTTGGAATATATTATATATTTAATTGTTTATTGGTTCATCTCTTAGACCAGAATCCATGGAGCAGACCTGCATATGAAATAGCAAAATGGTTGTTCTGGCAACATGTGGGTATTCACGTTTAGAGGTGTAACAACTGTGGATCCTTTATTTATCTTGGATATGGGGTAACTTGTGTGCCAGTGAGTATATAATGCTGCTGGTTGCTCTGTTAGTAACATTTCTGGAGTGTTTCTTCTGTTTTCTATTTCTGTTGCTTGATTCTCTGCGGCATCATTAATGTGAGCTCAAGTATTTTTACCACTGTCGTGCCTGGGTCTCTCAGGGTCTGTCATCTGAGGTTTGTGGATGCGTAGTCTGTTATTAACATGCACATTTCTTTATCAGCATCTCAGTGTAAACATTGTAAACAGGCATGATATTCATCAATGCTTTTGGTACTGAACTAGTGTGCTTACCTGAACTTGCACACCACAATATTTCTATATCTATTATTAATTCATTCCCTTTACACTAGTTTATTGGGCTTCTTAAACCAAACACTTACAGTATGTAAAATCTATGATACATGTCCTAGCCTATGAACAAAACTGTAAAATGAAGTTATATTCTGTGTAGTTGATACCATTATTAGGACTAGGTTTTCACTCTTTTTGATTCGTTCAATAGGTGAATATGCTAATATCCATGGAAGTGGTTATGTATTAGATTATACATTTCATTGCTGTATACAGTACCACTTAGTATGTGAAAGAGGTTAGAAATGTATAAGAACTAGATTAGATAATCATAGTTCTTAATATATATATATATATATATATTTTTTTTTAACATTATTAGAACTTTTGTTTCCAAATAATCCCCTCTTTTTTTAAATTTTGATGTAATGTGGCAATCTATGGGGTTAATATTGGGCTTTAAATGTAGCCAGTGTCACCACTAGCTCTAGTCCGCTTCCCCTGACGAAGCTAACTAGGACTTGTGAAATGCGTAGGAGGGAGCTATACTGCAGGAGGCGAAGTTCCGACTTCTGCCGTGTGATGTCACCTGCCAAACTTTCCTACCATGCTGCTGCTGATACCGGAGCACTCTAGAGAGAGAGACCACGCTTAGTGCTTGGCGCGGTCAGCACAATCAATTTAAATCTGTCCGCCATGCTCACATGGCACGCAGGCGCCTGTGAGTGTGCACATACGCTTGTGGGCGCTGCGTGCTTGCCGAGACAGATGAAATTGAGTTTGAGGCACGCTGATGGGGTCACATAACCTTCTCAGCCAATCAGCGCCAGTCACTTTTAGGCCCCCCCGCGCTTACAGAAAAATTTGCCAGACAGCCCAACGCTCATGCTTGGAGAGTTGGTGATGTCCCCACTCTCAAGCATGAGCGCGGTCCGCGGCACGGGGGACGCAGCCAAGCCAGCATAAGATGTCGCTACCGAAGGGAACTGGAGAACTGGAAGCCTCTGCAGCCCGCAGCCCTCTCAGATGTGCCTTTGATTTTGGATATCTTGTAAATGTGTTTTTTATCACTTTTTAAATTGATCTATTAAAGATCCTGGACTATAGAGGTTTTTCTGGTGTGCTCTGCTACTTTGTAGGGGTTTTTCTTTTGTACACCTCAAAGTCTGGATTCTTTTATGTGGCCAAATAGGAGGTAAAGCTGTTGTGGCCATACAGTAATAACTGTCATTTGCTGTGTCAGGCAGAGCGATGAAAATCTCACTCACTTGTAGCCCTGCATAGTGCAATAGCAACTCTCGTTTTCTAGTACTGTCAGTAATATCCATGGCTTGGAGAAACACTTCCAAACGCCCAAGTCACTTTTCCCATCGCGTCCCTGTCTTTACATGTGAGTGATGTGCGTCAAAAGCAGAAACTGGAGGAGTGATTGTGTTAAATATGGTGCTTACCAGTGTTGCAATGTGTGTGTTCTTTGTGCAGCTTGCTTTGTTATTACACTATTAGTATTATTATTATTATTGTACCTCTTATTCTGTTTGTGAATGACCAATCCACTAACCCAGCGGTGCGTAAACTGGGAGACTGTCTGCGGGGGGCGCGGAGTTTACAGAAGCCCCGCGCGCTTCACGAAGGGACTTAAATTAAGTGCCGTGGGAGTGGCGAAGGCCTCTGTAAACCTCACTTACCTTGGCTCCAGCGGCTTCTTACATGCGTCGCCATGGCAACGCGGCATCAAATGACACCGTGAGGTCATGAGACGTCATGACGCTACCGCTGAAGCAAAGGTAAGAGGGGGGAGGGATGCGGAGAGAGGGGAACTGCCGGCAGGGGGGAGCAGGGAAATAGGTTTGCGCTCCCCTGCACTAACCCACATTGCCAGTTGAGATGTCTTTGTATTCTCCAGACTGGTGCAGGCTTGGAAGTAAACTTAGTGCAGACTATATTTTCTTGTATAGAATTGACAGAGTACGTAGCACTGTACATACAATTTTGCCCCATTGAGCTTGCAATCTATTTTTTTGTGTCTGAGGCACAGAGATAAAGTGATTTGCCCAAGGTCATAAGGTGCTAACACCAGGATGTGAACCAGGTTCCCCTGCTTCAAACTCAGTACCATTGTTTTCAGAGTCTGTGCCTCACTGAGCCACTCCTTCAGCACTTTGACATAGTAGCAGTCATAGCCATAGTAATTATAACTTGTTTTCTTGCTGGTAGTCCTACTCGGTGTCCTGGTCTCCTCCAGACCATTACCCTTAACCCTGAATCCCCGCCTGAACCAATCTCAGCCTGTTGCTAGGCAAAACAGCAGCAACTATACAGAAATGTAAAGCAACATTGTGTTCTCTTACTGCAAGAGTATGAATAAACCAGTTCTGTTCATTTAATTCAAGGCTTGTGTCTACTTCTAACATTAGCTGCACCACTATTTATTGTAGAAAAAAACATTAGTGGGGCAGCTGTGTTAAAGATTCACATTCTGTACGTATAAAAGGCAGTCATAGCATTTGGTTTTACAATTGGTAGGGAATATTCTGTAATGATACTTCGTTTCTGTCCCCACTTTCAACTCTCACAGGAGCTTAGACTTAGAGAAAACAGAATGTAAAAGACCCAAAATCTGCAGAGCATGTTACCTGTAAGGTTAGTTTTGTGACTTGCTTGTTCGCACGAATACCTGCCCATAGTTATCAGTAGTTTTTCTGATGTTAGGAGCATAAGTGGGCATTAAATATAAATATATATATATATATATATATATATATATATATATATATATATATATTCCACCACTCGAATGTTAATGAGTCAAGAGGACACAAAGATCTTTTTGTTCACAGCTGCAGCAGATTCAATCTCAACCACCCCAGTGTACATCTGCGTTGCCCCAAAGGCGGACAGCCTGATGGGACTCCCCAAGAACTGCTCCCCTCTGCACAGGACCAGCGTGCTAAGGGTTAATATGTGCTTGTACTTTGTGGAACATCAACCCCACCCACTGGAATGTTAATGAGCTAAGAGGACACAGAGATCATTTTGTTCACAGCTGCAGCAGATTCAATCTCAACCACCCCAGTGTACATCTGCATTGCCCCAAAGGCGGACAGCCTTTGGCGTAGCCGAAGGGCAGCCAAAGGGTGTGAGCCGTTTGCTGCTATTCGCTAATGTTTGGTGATGTTAAAGCTGCGCTATTTCAATCTGAAACTCACACGCCCTTTATCCCCTGTACCCAATTTTCCAACTCTATCCGTCCATGAAATGTCTGTGAATTCACTGTATAACCCTGTTCTTTTAATGTAACCATTTATTTTTTATTGGAAGAAAAAACAGGTAGCGCTATATCCTAAAAAGTAGGCCGGCTGCCTATGATATAACTCTGACCCCTGGTCAGACAACGGAAGTGGAAAGAAAGTTATATCTGTGGCGCTCTGCACTAATGACAACTATATTAGAAAATGATAAATAAAAATAATAATAAATATCAATATACAACCAGTATCAGTGATGTGGCCCATCCATTGAGGTGCTCCACGTGGTGATAAGGTACATGAAAAGATAAAAAAAAATCATAGCATAATACTGCAACAAACAATAGACCAACATATAACACACACTTAATACTAGACAAACGCTGAGAACAACAGGTGACAGTTACTAGTATAAACACATTTAATTAAGACATATCATGGATAAAATACATATAAAAAAGGTCCTAACAGGACACTCATACTCGAATGAAGGTACCTGCTTACCAGAGGCCAGGAGGTATCAGGCAATGGATATATCAAAGAGTATCCCCCTCTTATGGACAAACAGCTGCTGGCCCTGGCGTCTGCTCTTGGGCGTGGAGCTCTCCTGTTCACACGGGGACAGACCTCTCCAGTCTGTGGCGTTTGCCTCCGTCTCCGATCCAATCTGCGCATGTGCAGTGGCAACTGTGGGGTCGTGGCCGCAGATTCGTCTAGCCCAAGCTGAGCCAAGTAGTGTGATGTAGCAGATGGTGGCAGATTCGCTGCCAAATGAATGTCAGGCTGCAACGGCCGGCTTCCAAGGGGGATATCAAATGAATAAAGATGTAGAGTGTCACGCAGGACCACCCTACGCGTTTCGGAAGTCTTGCTTCCTTCCTTCCTCCGGATCCAAATGTTTTGATGGATATTTTCTATCAATGAATTTGTTCTTAAGATCTTGCGCCTGTGTATGAAATGCATCTGATGTAGAACTCTCTACACAGTTCTACATCAGATGCATTTCATACACAGGCGCAAGATCTTAAGAACAAATTCATTGATAGAAAATATCCATCAAAACATTTGGATCAAATCATATCAGAAGTAGAATTAGTAGATCGATCGACTCTTTTACAGTATAAACCGAAACAAATTACAACCACATCTCAGATACCATTTATCACACAGTATAACCAGATGGCATAAAGAAAATCATTCAAAAACATTGGCCAATCTTAAGAAAAGACAAAGATCTAGCAAAAATATTACCCATTAAACCCAAGATAATATTCACGAAAGCACCTAACATAGGCCAAAAGCTGGCCCCCAGCTGCCCTCTAAAACGAAAAAGTCATCAAAGTAAAAATGGTATCAAAGGTTATCACACGTGCAATACATGTACAGCCTGTAAATATAGCACCAGAAAACTTTCCTTTACTTCTACAAAAACACTTAAGACATATACTATAAAACAATATATCACATGTAACAGTACTAATATTATTTATCTCCTTGAATGTCCTTGTGGTCTGCAGTATGTGGGGATGACTACCAGGCCCATTAAACGTTGCTTATACGAACATATCTATAACATCACAAGGGGCCTGGTCTCACATAATGTGTCCAACCATTTTCTCCAGGTGCACAACAAAGACCCAAAGTGCCTTGAGTGTGTGGCCATAGAGGCCATGACACTTAATTGGCGTGGAGGTGACATGAAAAGTCTACTGGGAAGAAGAGAATCCTTTGGATCTACGAACTGCAAACTTTAGCACCGTCTGGATTAAATATAGAATTTGACCTGAAGCAATTTCTTCTGGACAAATGAGATATGAGTGGTACATTAGTATGTACCATGCTTCACTTTTGGGTCGATATGACAGCTATGGCTGTTAGAACTGGTTTTATGTATTTCCAGATAGTCTACTATTATCTGTGGGTACCTAACTACACCAGTATTTCCATGCATATATTATTTTTTATTTTCACTATACACAGTTCTATTATTATTTCACATTCACCCTTAGATATTAGTAGATAATTTTTATTAAGCAATTCATTAGATAGCATTTTCACATATACTTTATTTATATATATATATATATATATATATATACATACATACATTATGCTATTTATAGCAACACATTAGTTTCATTATTTATCATTCACTTAGTACTTTTAATAGATTAGCCACTTCACATTAAGGGTATAGTATAGGATACACCCTGTTGTAAAGGTGACCAGTATACGTGATGGTTACACCACATTAGCTGGCATTTTGATCTTCCTTCTGCTCAACATAGTTCTCTAGATAGCCACTAGGCATATTATTATGGTCTTTTCTGCAAGTCACTTAGATATGACCATCATGATCATTGATTAGCAATTCAGATTTTATATATGACCAAGCAAATATATACTGCTATTATGTCTATGTATGCTCCAAATAAGTGATGATTTGTCTAAGTTGCTATTTATACTTATTTTCATTTACTTATATGAGTTTAAAACTAGATATTCTTATGTTTTAACTGTTGTCTTTTGTTTTTATTTGTTTATGTCCATGTTTGTATTCACTGAGCGTCCCAGTTCGTATGTACACCAACTGCGCATGACCAATTTCTGAATATGTGTATTGTACCTTTAAACCGGAACTATATATACTGGGACTTACAGGGACTTTACTATCATTATTTTTGCACCCCTGAGGAAGGAAGCAAGACTTCCGAAACGCGTAGGGTGGTCCTGCGTGACACTCTACATCTTTATTCATTTGATATCCCCCTTGGAAGCCGGCCGTTGCAGCCTGACATTCATTTGGCAGCGAATCTGCCACCATCTGCTACATCACACTACTTGGCTCAGCTTGGGCTAGACGAATCTGCGGCCACGACCCCACAGTTGCCACTGCACATGCGCAGATTGGATCGGAGACGGAGGCAAACGCCACAGACTGGAGAGGTCTGTCCCCGTGTGAACAGGAGAGCTCCACGCCCAAGAGCAGACGCCAGGGCCAGCAGCTGTTTGTCCATAAGAGGGGGATACTCTTTGATATATCCATTGCCTGATACCTCCTGGCCTCTGGTAAGCAGGTACCTTCACTCGAGTATGAGTGTCCTGTTAGGACCTTTTTTATATGTATTTTATCCATGATATGTCTTAATTAAATGTGTTTATACTATTAACTGTCACCTGTTGTTCTCAGCGTTTGTCTAGTATTAAGTGTGTGTTATATGTTGGTCTATTGTTTGTTGCAGTATTATGCTATGATTTTTTTATCTTTTCATGTACCTTATCACCACGTGGAGCACCTCAATGGACGGGCCACATCACTGATACTGGTTGTATATTGATATTTATTATTATTTTTATTTATCATTTTCTAATATAGTTGTCATTAGTGCAGAGCGCCACAGATATAACTTTCTTTCCACATGTATTTTTTATTACTCTGTGCCCAGGACATACTTGAAAACGTGAGGTAACTCTCAATGTATTACTTCCTGGTAAAACATTTTTATAAATAAATAATAAATAAAATAAAAAAATATATATATATTCCCCTGAGGAAGGTCCCATTCTGTAGGACCGAAACGTTGGGTTTCTGGATGTATTTTTGCTTTCACTAATACACTTTGATTTTCAACATTGAGTGCTGTCTCTTGTTTACCAATCCTTGGAACGGTAACGTACAACTACTTTCTCTATATGGGACGTGCACCTGTGGCTTACCAGCACCTACAGTATTGGAGTGCCAACTGCCTTATCTGACTATACAGTAGAGGCAGCGATTATTCTAACATAAACCAGTGGCAATTCCCCAAAAGACCCAGGTACACCCAGGTACATTCTGAATACATGCCTTAAACTTTCCTTAAACTAGCCCCAGCATTTCTGCATTGACTAATGGCCTATCAGATTAACAGCGGGGGTCCCTGGTAGTCCCATTCAAACTGAATGGGACTGCCAGGGATCCCTGCTGTGTTAATCCTATGGGTCTTTAGTCAATGCAGAAATGCCTTAAATGTGCCTCAAACTAGCCCAGAACATACCCAGCACATACCTAGAATGTAACCCGGCTAGTTTACAGCAAATGTTAGAATAATCGTTGCCTCTACTGTATATATATATACATATATATACATATACACACACACGTGTGCTGTTAGTATGGCTACGCATTTCGGCTTGCTACATTTGCCTGTGGTCCTTAAATGGTAATGCACTTTTTAGAAGTGGAGTTTGTTTTTTTTGCTTCCTTTTTCTAATTAATAACAGAAGCAGTCATGTGAAAGGCTTATATGGATCTACTCGCGTAAACATAAAAACAGCACTTGGAGGTGTGCATAGAGTCATATATTAGTTTGGATATTTTTAATTACACAGCCAACAAAGCATAATGTGTCATGTTTATGGAAACAGAACAAAGGATGCCCCAGGATACACTCGTTGTTTACTTTGTCAAAATAGGATAATGGATGGTTACACTGCTAAAAGGGTAATGAACAACCAAAATGCGAAGAGGGAAGGGATCCAAATGAGAGAAGGTAAAAAACAAGACAAGAATCGAGACTGAATTTATTCACGCACCAGAGTGACAAAACAGATGGAACGTGTTAGCACAGGAGGATTCGGAATCAATCTAGAGTAAATGCAGCTTCCAAAGCTACAATGCTTAATATATAGGAGAACAGTCCAGAGAGAGAGAAAAAAGCGGGACATTAGTAGGTGCATTCTCCACAGTCAATATTTTTATATAGAGGAGGATTACTTTGCAAGATATTTCAATTTAAGGAATCAATGATTCTTTGCAATAAAATATCATAGTTGCTAGACTTCTCAGATTCAGCAAGCTTAAATCACACAGGGTTGGGAAACAGCCAGATGGATTCCAAATGGTGATCCGGTAGAAGTAACGTTGTTGGCAGCCATCATGTTCTATCCCAAGTCATCCTTTTTATTGAAAATCTTGCAACCATTATTCCTTTACAGCTTTTCACATTGGTTTTCATTTATACATAAAAATGTGTTTCTCTTTATTTTTGGGCCGCATTGTCGTAAGTTCCACATTTGTAACTTTATTAACATAACATTTTAATTCTGTATAGTCCACCAATAGCCATTGCTATTTTCAATGCCTTCAACATCAGGAATGATGGTAAGTCACATGAGCTACATGATGCGTTGTCTATTCCTGAGTACTGTCAGTTCGTCTATCGCAGCGGAGTCTGAGGATCCCTGTTACCCCCATGCTTCCTTTTGCCTTGCCTTCCTCTTAATTGTTTGTTGTTTATATTTGCCCTTTGTTTCTCTTGTGCAAAAGTGGTTTGTAAAGGCTACATTTTGCCTATCTCCAAAAAACTCATGGTTGTCTTATTACATCTTTTCAAATCCCACATTATCTTTAAAGGTGCACTTGTGATTCCTAAATACAGGTAATTATACATATGTCAAACGTTGTTCTTTTTCAATTAAGGAAAGTATCCTTTTCAACAAGAACCCTGAAGATGACAATTCGTGTCAATAAGGTTTTCCCCCAGCTACTATCCAGTGTGAAACTCTAATCAAGATTAGAAGAGTAGACACTTGACTTGTGCAAGGTCTGCCATGTAGGGTTGCCAGGTGTCCAGTATTGAACCAGACTGTCTGTATTTGGACACACTGTCCAGTAAAAAATTAGAGGCAATACTGGACATGTATGTGTCTGGTATTACCTCTCTGGACATAGTGACCTGACCGGCTTGGGGGGCTGCGGGATTTACCAGAGTAAGGAAAAAGCAGGGCTGTTGCTGGGCAGCTGGCCAGCTTCCTTTACCCAGCAGCAGAGAAACAGGATAATGCAGCCAATCAGGAGGAAGTGTCAGGAGCCTAGGGGTGGGGCCAAGAAGAGGAGGAAACAGCATGGATAGGTAAGGTGTGTGTGTGTGTGTGTGTGTGTGTGTGTGTGTGTGTGTGTGTGTGTGTGTGTGTGTGTGTGTGTGTGTGTGTGTGTGTGTGTGTGTGTGTGTGTGTGTGTGTGTGTGTGTGTGTGTGTGTGTGGATCGCGTCACACCTTTCACCATTGTGTTCAGTATTTTTGGAGAAGCCACTTAGCAACCCTAATGCCATAACAAAAAGGAGGAAATAATATCTCTATAAAAAGTTACACTTACAAGTTGCTTCAAGGCCCCAAATGGTCCTTAAAAAAATGTAATTCCAGTAAAAAAAAAAAAAAGAGTAAAAATTATGAGTGCTCCCGAGAGATTAGTGTTACAAAATGTTGTCACGTTTGCATTTTATTAGCAATGACTTTCCTATGTTTGTATATATTGTTTATGCAGATGGAACTACTGGGTAGTTTAACAATGTATCTACTCACCTTCCATGTATTTTCTAGTAAAATATTGTCATTTTCTTTATGTACAAGTAGAGAGAGGTAAAGGTTTACAGGTAGAGAGAGGTAAAGGTGTACAGGTAGAGAGATGTAAAGGTGTACAGGTAGAGAGATGTAAAGGTGTACAGGTAGAGAGATGTAAAGGTGTACAGGTAGAGAGATGTAAAGGTGTACAGGTAGAGAGAGGTAAAGGTGTACAGGTAGAGAGAGGTACTGTAAAGGTGTAGAGAGGTACTGTAAAGGTGTAGAGGTAGAGAGAGGTAAAGGTGTACAGGTAGAGAGAGGTAAAGGTGTACAGGTAGAGAGAGGTAAAGGTGTAGAGGTAGAGAGAGGTAAAGGTGTAGAGGTAGAGAGAGGTAAAGGTGTAGAGGTAGAGAGAGGTACTGTAAAGGTGTAGAGGTAGAGAGAGGTAAAGGTGTACAGGTAGAGAGAGGTAAAGGTGTACAGGTAGAGAGAGGTAAAGGTGTACAGGTAGAGAGAGGTAAAGGTGTACAGGTAGAGAGAGGTAAAGGTGTACAGGTAGAGAGAGGTAAAAGTGTAGAGGTAGAGAGAGGTAAAGGTGTACAGGTAGAGAGAGGTAAAGGTGTACAGGTAGAGAGCAGTAAAGGTGTAGAGGAAGAGAGAGGTAAAGGTGTACAGGTAGAGAGAGGTAAAGGTGTACAGGTAGAGAGATAAAGGTGTACAGGTAGAGAGAGGTAAAGGTGTACAGGTAGAGAGAGGTAAAGGTATACAGGTAGAGAGAGGTAAAGGTGTACAGGCAGAGAGAGGTAAAGGTGTACAGGTAGAAAGAGGTACTGTAAAGGTGTAGAGGTAGAGAGAGGTAACAATGTACAGGTAGAGAGAGGTAAAGGTGTACAGGTAGAGAGAGGTAAAGGTGTACAGGTAGAGAGAGGTAAAGGTGTACAGGTAGAGAGAGGTAAAGGTGTACAGGTAGAGAGAGGGAAAGGTGTACAGGTAGAGAGGTAAAAGTGTACAGGTAGAGAGAGGTAAAGGTGTACAGGTAGAGAGAGGTAAAGGTGTACAGGTAGAGAGAGGTAAAGGTATACAGGTAGAGAGAGGTAAAGGTGTACAGGTAGAGAGAGGTAAAGGTGTACAGGTAGAGAGAGATAAAGGTGTAGAGAGAGATGTAGAGATGTGCAAGGAGTGAGAAAGAGATACTGTGTAGAAGCTAAAAGGGATGGAAAGTAAATCATACATAAACTTCTAACATGTTGATGGCAACAAGAAACACTGTAAGTACTTGCAATGTGTACATAAATCGATGGAAATGAGCTCACCAAGGGCCTCACTACATAATGATTTTATGTAAACTGCAAATTACAGCCCTAATTTTAGAAAGCAGATTGCTTATTGAATGTAGCTGTATTTGCCTGGCGGATATAAATACACGCGTGTTTCTTACAATCATTATTACAGCTCACAGAAGCGCAATAAACAGCCTAGCTATGTGCAGATATAGTTCATGAAACGTTAAAAATACCAGATTGAAAACATAATCTGCGCTCAAGCACTGGGCAAAAACTGCACAAATCAACTCAGAGAATTCCTAGATTCAGAAGGTTTCATAGATTCATAGCTGTGGTGCGGGAGCTCAGGGCTGCCCGGCTTATTTGGATATGTAATCCTGGAAATCATTTTTCCAACAACAGGACCTCTGTGTCTGCCTAAGAAGACAAGGAAAATGTCACTCAGTACTGTACTGGAGAAGGGAGCTTGTAAGAGATGTGTGCAGAGGAGACCGTTTCAAGGTGAAATTAATATAAGGCTTTATTGCCTGTTCCTTTAAACCATACAGCAAACAAAAATATACATAAAACAATAAACACCTATCCCTGTGTAAGGGCTAACTTACTTCCCCAGTCCCTCTCTGCAAGGCTGACGGAGGGGGAGGGAAATCCCTTACCCACTTATCACCACAAGTCTCAGCGGTACCTTAACGCATGGTGGCACGACAGTTCAATGGTGTCCAGGTAGTTGTCTGATTGAGGGTGCAGGCATAGAGGTCTGGTCCCCTTTTGTCTTGCTCCCAGAACACAGCCCGTATGCCAGCTCCCTTGTGAGCTAAGGCATCTCCTGTTTCTCAGATCAGGGTTTTTCTAAAAGTCCTAATCAGCCAGGTGGAGTCTGGTTGATTGCCTGTGTGCAATTAACCAGCACACTGCTGGATTTAGAGGCAGTTTCTCTCAACCAGTGATAAGTCCCTGTTACAGGAGCTCTAAAATATTGCACCATTTTTGTGTTTTTCTGTGATTTTTCTTCTTTTTTGCAAGCTATTTCCGTGACACCACTGGTCTAATTCTATGATGTAGGAATAGAGCATCACTTACGTACGTTAATACGATGTGTTGTTGTCCTAGTTAAATGCATGTTGTTCCATGTCACAATAATATTATTTAGGGACTAGGTAAAAAGGAAAAAAACGGCATAGGTGTCGGCGACCTGACACTCGTTCTGTGTCTAAGTCAGACCGACATTACCTCTCAGGTTCCCCAATTAGAAGGAGAGCAAGAAGTGTCAATGTATACAGAAAGTATACAGTGCAGACAGCATAGCTAATGATATATGGTATAGCGCAACAATTGCAGGAAAGGTGGGACGGGAACAATCAAGGGACTTTTATTCCCTAAAAAAATAATGTTAACAGAAAAAGGGGAGATTCGCAACACTCAATAAGCAAGATAGAGAAAACTGTCAAAAAGACATTTAGGGGGTTATGCACTAAGCAGTGATAAGTGGGTTTTCTGGGTGCTATGCACAAAGCAGTGATAAGTGCTTTTAAGTGAGATACATGCCTTTATAGCGTGATACTGCCCACTGTGAGATTCACAAAGCAGTGATAACACTGCAGTATCGTGCTATAATGGCTTTTTTCCCACTTAAAAGCACTTAACACTGCTTTGTGCATAGCAGACAGTATCACGCTATAAAGGCATTTATCTCACTTAAAAGACTTATCACTGCTTTGTGAATCTCACAGCAGGCAATATCACGCTATAATGGCTTTTTATCTCACTTAAAAGCACTTATCACTGCTTAGTGCATAACCCCCATACTGTGGTGGGTAGAAAATGTTTGTGAACCCCAATGATAATTACGGAAATTCCATAGATTTTCCACGATAACCTTAAATATCCAATAGAGTTTATATTAACCAATTTCATGCCTTTTGAAACAAAATGATGTATGAATTAGACAAACAATGAGTGAGTCAGAGTATGTAGAAAAGGAAGTGAAACCCTGGTTATAGCAGCTAAATTAAAGCGGATAATTAGAATCAGATGTGAGTTAAGGAGGCCCCACCCTCTATAAAGATCAGAACCTTTGTGCGTTTGGTCTTCACCATATAGGTGTATGGAATCATGTCATGCCACAATCAAAAGAAATCTCTGTGGACCTCAGAAAAGCAGTAATTGATGCTCATCAGTCTAGAAAGGGTTACAAAACCATGTCTAAGGATATATGTCAGATATATAGTCTTCAAATGGAGAAAGCACAAGACCACAGTCACTCTACCTAGGAGCAGCCGTCCTACCAAATTCTCTCCAAAAACAAACCGGCAAATCACCCAGGAAGTCACAAAGAACTCCAGAGTAACATCCAAGGATCTGTAGGTTACTCTTGCCTTGGCTAATATGAGTGTTCATGACTCAATTATCAGAAAAAGACTGAACAAGAATAGTGTTCATGGAAGAATAACCAAGAGGAAACCACTGCTCTCTAAAAAGAATATTGCTGCCCGTGTGAAGTTTGTCAAAGAGCGCATAGATGATCCACAAGACTTCTGCAACAATGTTCTCTTGACAGACAAATCAAAAGTAGAACTTTTTGGCCTCAATGAAACATTGTTTGGTGAAAACCAAACACTGCGTTCGACCAGAAGAACCTCATCCCAACCTTCAGGCATGGAGGTGGGAGTGTCATGGTTTGGCGTTGCTCTGCTGCCTCAGGACATGAACGGCTTGCCATCATTGACACAACCACTAATTCTGCATTATATCAGAAGATTCTAGAGGAGAATGTCAGGCCATTCATCTGTGAGCTGAAGCTCAAGTGAAAGTGGGTCATGCAGCAAGACAATGATTCTAAACATACATTCATATCTACAAAATAATGGCTGCAGAAGAAGAAATTGTGCATTTTAAAATGGCCTAGTCAAAGTCCGGACCTAAACCCCATTGAAATGTTGTGGCAGGACCTGAAGAGAGCTGTCCATGCAAGGAAGCCCTCAAAATGTCACTGAGTTGAAGCAGTTCTGTAAGGAGAAATGGGCCAAAATGCCCCAAAACTGATGTGAGAGACTGACTAGCAGTTACAGAAAATGTTTAGTTTGTCATTGCTGCTCAAGGGGGCGCCACCAGGTACTCAATCTAAAGGTTCAAATATTTTTTCACATGCATATTGAATGTTGAATCATTTGTGGATAAATACATGTTGAAAAAGTATCATGGTTTTTTTGTGTCATTTGTTTGATCAGGTTATCTTTATTTATTATTAGGACTAAGATTAAGATCTAATAACATTTTAGGTTTGAAATATGTGAAAATCCTAAGGGGCTCACAAATTTGTTCTCGCCAATGTAATTGAATCAGTGATTTACTGTGGATAAGGTAATTGGTTTACAAACAAAGTGCAAATACACTTCATGTAAAACAATACTGACAATAGCTAATAAGAAACACTGAAAAGACTGCATATCAAAACAATATACTTATGTTACGTATGAATGATCAATGTGAGATTAATGCAGATTATGCCGAGCTGCAAAATTGGGGCGATAAAACAGAAAAACAAGTGAAAAAAACAGGGAGTGAAGGAAGGGAACAAAAAATTAGGAGAGCTAAAAAATCTCACTGGAATTTCGGGGGATGAACCCTGTCTTCAAGCCTGCTTCAACTAGTCTAATGCTAATGGCACTTCCCTTGTGTCCTGAAAAAAAGCTGTGAATGCTAATGCAGTCAGAAATAGTCACGTAGTTGATCAAATCTCTGCAGTTTCAAGAAGTCTCAGATAAATATACTGTATAATTTCAACCAGCCTTCATTCTGTCATATACAGTTAATGAACAGAACAGAACAGACCGCTCATGTCAGGGACAGGCAGCATGAAAGAGGAACAACACGTGGGGGCCCCTTGTTATACATGATACATGGCGACTTCTACATCAAACAACCGTGACTTTTAATTACGTGTATATATATATATATATATATATATATATATATATCTATGCCGGTTTTTCACTTAAAATTGTTTTATCAGCTAAAATACATATATATCATATCTAATTGTGGTCACTTGTTTATGCAGCCTATGTCGATCTGGCATCTTATCAAATGGTTTCCACTCAGTTTTACAGAAGCATCTGCAAACCTTGCACACATTCAATGCTACAGTAGCTGTAACCTTAACCTATTTCCTCTATTATCGTTCTTTTCTACCTTATATCTAATTCCTTATCAACTGATACAGTGAATATTTTCTTATTCCTTGTTTGTTCGTATCCTATACAGCATGTTACTATCGTATTTGTAGTCCTAGATCTATGTGTATATTCCAATTACTGTTGCGAAAGTAAGCTCAACAAAGTATCCGGCCGTTCCTCCTTCTCTTACCATGCACCCCAAAACTGGAACAACCTACCAGAGACTCTCACATCCACCACCAGTTTAAGTTCTTTCAAATCTAAGGCTGTCTCACATTTTAATTGGGTCTGTAACTGTTTCATACGCCCATAATATAGATTTTTCTTTAACTGTGCACGCAATGTCTTGTATATAATGTATACCCTGTTCGTTTATGTAACTGTATTTGTAACCATGTATTATTTGTCTTAACTCTGTGCCCAGGACATACTTTAAAATGAGAGGTAACTCTCAATGTATTACTTCCTGGTAAAATATTTTATAAATAAATAAATAAATAAATTATACTTATTATCCGTTTCTTCTATAGTAATATCTAATGGTATATGTTCCCTATTATAATATGTTAGCCCTTCGTGTCAATTAATTCAGAGTCTTGCAATATGTATCAAAGAATAAAATTCCATTGAATGATATTGAATTTTCTCTTCGATACATCTGGTGCAGCTATTTGTGTCCCAGAAATGCTTAATTTTTCCCTTGATATGTAGATTTCTTTTTAGTTAAGCTTCTGCACACACAATAAGTAGGGTGTCAGGAAGGGGGAATTTGATTCGCTTTAGCCAACTACAATCGTTGCCACCAAGATCAGAAATTACAAAGGCCTACAGAGTGTCAGAATGATGTATCCCAGATGCTAAAGAATCGAGTAGAGCGTCCCAGATTTTTGAGGGACATCTTGCACAACTCACGTTCCCAACTTAATATAAGCAGCTAATATTGCAGCTGTGCCAATGCCAGCCTACCAAGAACCAAGGCTACTCCAAATAACTGGCCATGACCGTACTTTTCGTTGGTTGGTGTATCAGGAGTGAGATTAGTCAAAAATGGACACAAGAACAATACTTATTTGGCTGGAATAATACTCTAGTACAGGGGGCCCGGGACGCCAAACCCGGTAGACCCCTCCTGTTGGGGGGCCTGACCTGTGAGTCAGGGAGCCCGATCACTCCCCCCCCCCCCACCACCACTGCCACCAGCCCCCCGCAGGCACTGGGCCTGACCGGAGACCATCCCCAAGGTAAGTCTTATTTTTATATGTATTGGGGGGTTGGGGTATTTTTATATGTTTTGAGAGGATGTGGGGTGTTTTTTATATGTATTGGGGAGGGGCTATGGAGGGGCTATATTTTTATATGTATTTGGAGGGTCTCGCATATTTTAGTATTGTGTCCAGTATTTTTGGACACGCCACCTGGCAACCCTAGCCGCCTCCCCCCTCCCCCCCCAGCCATCCTGCCGCCACCAGCCTAACGCCCACCCCCCCTTCCCATAGCAATGGCAACCCCTTCGCAGCCACCGGCCCTCCCACAACAACAGCCCCCCCAGTAGCAGCCACAGGTGCGCCCCCCCCCAGTAGCAGCCACCGGCACGCTACCCCAGTAGCAGCCACCGGCCCGCCCCCCAGTAGCAGCCACCGCCCCCCCCCCCCAGTAGCAGCCACCGGCCCACCACCCATCCCGCAGCAACGGCCCTCCCTTCACAGCCACCGGCCCTCCCTAAGCTACCGGCCCACCGCCCCCCCCCCCTGCAGCCACCGCACCCCCTTCCCTCAGCCTCCTGAGACCATTGTATTTTTTATATGTATTGGGGGGGGTATATTTTTATATGTATTGGGGGGGGCGTGGGGGTATATTTTTATATGTATTGGGGGGTGGGGGTATATTTTTATATGTATTGGGGGGTATATTTTTATATGTATTGGTGGGGTGGGGGTATATTTTTATATGTATTGGGGGGGTATATTTTTATATGTATTGGGGGGGTGGGGGTATATTTTTATATGTATTGGGGGGGGGTATATTTTTATATGTATTGGTGGGGTGGGGGTATATTTTTATATGTATTGGGGCGGTGGGGGTGTAGTTTTATATGTATTGGGGGGGTGGGGGTGTATTTTTATATGTATTGGGGGGGTATATTTTTATATGTATTGGTGGGGTGGGGGTATATTTTTATATGTATTGGGGCGGTGGGGGTGTAGTTTTATATGTATTGGGGGGGTGGGGGTGTATTTTTATATGTATTGGGGGGGGTTAAGTAAAAGTTACGCGCTAAAAAAAAAATTCCGTGATAGGTGCCCTATGGGTTGGGGGGGGGGGGTGTCTGCTCCTTTTATTTGTCCTGGGCCCCATGATTTCTGTTGGCGGCCCTGACAAGGGAGGTCAACTGTAGTCCTTAAGGGCCACCAGCAGGTCAGGTTTTAAGGATACCACTGTTTCATGATTGCCACTGATTTAAGGATGCCACTGGTGGCTCAATCCGTAGCTCAGTCATTGACTAAGCCAGGGGAGCGGAATTATTTTCCCCTGCGCCCCCCTGCCGTCTGTCCTGCTCTCCACGCGCCCCCCTCCCCCTTACTGTGGTTCCCAGCGTCTGGGCATCATGACGTTACGTTGCCATATCAATGTGACATCACATGAACCCGCGGCGTGAAATGGCGACGCGTCCCCAGATGCAGCTGAGCCACGGTAAGTAAGGTTTACAGAGGCCTTCGCCGCTTCCATGGCACTTAATTTAAGTGCCTTCGGGAAGGGCACAGGGCCTCTGTGAACCCCGCGCCCCTGCAGTTAATCTCGTGTCCCTCTTAAAGGGCTCGCCCCCCACTTTGCGCAACGCTGCACTAAGCCACTGATTGAGCCAACTGTGCTGAAGCAGGCATATCCTTAAACCCTTACCTGTTGGTGGCCCTTGAGAACAGGAGTTGGCCGCCCCTTCTTTAATACAACAGTTTTACTATTAGAAGAGGGTTTGACAATGCAGCTCTCATTCACTTGGGACCAGGAAGTCCCTGTCATTTACCCTCCCATACAGCTCTCTACATCTCTTTAATACCCTGACTGGGGACTCGAGTTGCTTCCTCCCAGGTAGTGTGCAATAATATGGTCTTAAAATAGTCATGTGGGGGGTTTACTCTACTTCTTACTACTACTTCTTGTTCCACTGTGTCTCCAACACAGACCATACAGCATTATAATTTGATGGGGAGCCATTTTAACAAAGACACACATTATGTTACGTATTTCCATAGCAACAGAGACACCACATAATCATACAGGAGTTAGCCTCAGGTGAGGCAGCCTAAGAGTTATTATTCTGCTTTTTATTTTTAGAAGATTGACAACCAAGTACAGAATAATCGGATGGAATTATTCACTTGTATTAGTAATAATTCCAGGATAATTTGGTTTTATGCCTCTAAAATAAACAGCAAACATCTTTTCTGTGCAGAATGTATGAAGGAAATGCTGTGTGGGCAGTATTTGAATTACAAACTCAAATTACATACTCAATATCAGCTCCTGTATTCCATTGACTTGCAAGGAGTGGCTCAGTGAGGGAAGACACTGACTCTGAAAACCGACGCCGAGTTTGAAGCAGGGGAACCTGGTGTCGGCTCCTTGTGACCTTGGGCAAGTCACTTTATCTCCCTGTGCCTCAGGCACCAAAAACATAGATTGTAAGCTCATCTGGGCAAGGAATGTGACTGTACAAAAATCCTATGTGCTGCGTACCCCGCACTGTACTGTAACGTGAAGCCTTTTGTGCCCCATTGGGAGAAAAGCGCTATATGAAATAAAGTTGGCATTACTAACAGTCCACTTCACCAATCAAAACTTCCATTCAATATATATTGAAACCTATAAGAAAATGTTACTGATGCATCAACTTCTAAACACTTGAATAGAAGTCGATGCATCACTAACGATGAACCCGCTTCTCACTATACTAAATAGGGACCTAAAGATCTACAAAGCAACACACTGAAAAATGTTTGTTTTTTGTTTTTTAATACCGTCCTGTGCATTTTAAACCGAACCCCTGTGTTCGACGATCGGTGAGATTCAGGGATGCAGGGCTCTTACCCATTACAATGTAACAGATACAGTGTGAGCTACTTTCTTTTTTGTACAAGTTTCCATTCTAAAATAAAGTCACAAGGAGCACGGGCGAATTGCTTGATCGAGGCTTGGCTGGTGGTTCTGTGTGGTGGGTCGGTGCGGTGGGCCTGTAGGCCGGTGTTGCAGCTCCCTGACCACCTACAATACTGTCCCTCCTATCGGCGCCGTTACCCAAATTCCACCCCAACCGGAGGAGGGAGCTGAGGAGTCCCCGGACCGGCAGGCCGCTCCTCACCATAAGTTAAGTGTGTGTGTATTTTGGCGTTAGTGGTGAGAGGGGGATTTTTACCTTCTCCGGAGCGGCGCTCCTCCTACAGCATCGTGTTATCATGGACGATCCGACGTCCTATGATTCCACAACTTCACATAGTGATGCGTTGCCATGACGTGACATCACATGACGACACATTGCAATGACAACACAATGTCACATGACGCCACAAGAAGAGGGCCACTCTTTAAGGAATGGCAGGTAAGTGCAATCCTCTTCTGACAGGGAGTGTTATTAACTGATATCTTGCGAGAAACCTTAACCTTTAATAGAGGTCACAAGCATGGAACTAATTAGAAATTAGCATATACTAACAGTAGTAATTATAATCAGCTCCATTTAGCAATACATATATACACATTGATATAGGACTAACAGAAAAGATAGTGGCTTTTAAGATAGTAACATATAAGTAATCACATAGTATACTAAGGTACTGTACCGACATAAATCGGCATATAAATGAGTAGTTAATGCATTCATTTAAGGTTTTTACTCCGCTTCATGCAAACATCAAAAAGAGAAAAAAACATTTAAGACACCAGACAGGACAAAAAAAATTTAAAATGTGGAGACCACAATGATACCGCAGGTTACATATGAAACTTTCCACAATAAGGGTAAAGGTATCAAGATGTAATGGTTGTTTATTAGATATTCAGTGATTGAAAAAGGGGCGAACTAAAGATTTGAAACTATTTTTTATCATGTATAAAAAGGAATGGTCCTCCAGTGTTACTGCCTGCCCGAGTCCTCCAGTGTTACTGCCTGCCTGAGTCCTCCAGTGTTACTGCCTGCCTGAGTCCTCCAGTGTTACTGCCTGCCTGAGTCCTCCAGTGTTACTGCCTGCCTGAGTCCTCCAGTGTTACTGCCTGCCTGAGTCCTCCAGTGTTACTGCCTGCCTGAGTCCTCCAGTGTTACTGCATCTATATTTGATAGAATAAAGCTGTTTTGGAACTATATGCTGCATTTTCTTACACCGCCTCTCCTCGGGGATCCTGGGAGGGAGTGTCGGATACCCGCTAAACACAGAATGAGGTTTTGACAACAAGAGCCAGAACATTTGTGGTTCATATGATGGTCCAGCGGTTACTGGCTATGTAATGTGAAGCTGGTAGTGGTTAAACCAGCATCACATCTGGTTTTAGCCAGCTTCACATTGCCAGTAACCAACTTCACAGTGATGGACGGATTGTCCTAAGGGGCGATTGGGGTTGCCCTGCTGGGTCGGTGTGGCGGCCGATGGCTCCCCACCTCCCTGACCACCTGCAATACTCTCTTGTGCCGGGATCCAACTTCCACCTGACTGGAAGAGGGAACTGCAGAGTTTCTGGACCGGCTGCTCACCCCAAGGTAATTGTGTGTTGGAGTGAGTGAAAGGGGCGTTTCCTACCTTCTCTAGAGCGGCATCTCCTCCTGCAGCATTGCGTTGTCATGGCAACCTAATGTCACATTACGCTGTGATGTCACATGGCGATGCGTTGCCTTCAAAATGTGACATCACATGACAATGTGTTGCCATGACTGCAATATCACCTGATGACTAGACGTCATGACGCTGCAGCAGGGCTGCTCTTCAAGGAATCGCCTGGGGTCCGCTACGTACCTACAATCAGCCTTTGCACTGATGAGACAAAAAATGTCGATACAGCTGTCTGTAAGTAGGTTTACTTGCTATGCACTTCTTAGGGCAGGTCCATACTGCCGCAGACCACGCGGGGCACAATCACATTGCCTAAAAGCATTGATCGCGCCCACAGACTGCGCGGGCGCAAGAGGAGGGGTCGCACGTTGCACAAGAAATCAGTTGAAACTGATTTCTTGGCGCAACAGGTGGTCACATGAGCGGTTCGCCCAGTGAGGGCAAACCAGCTCCATGACGCCTCTAGGCACGCCCCCTACTGCGCATCCAACATGGACACAAAACACACCGCTTCACGCGGGTGACGTCACAGGCTTCGCACGCCTCCGCACGGGAAAAGGCTGTATGGCCTTAGCCTTAGATCCATGTTAAAATGGACAACAAGCAAAGTGGTTTTGCACTGTGAGTGCTCATTTGCATGCCAACCCAGAATCCCCGGCTGCATTGGAAGTATTGTATGTTAAGAGATCATGGTGAAAAGCAGGCTTGCAGACCTGTCTGGGACTTGTGGATGTGCTCACATGTGGTGTTTTAATTTAGTGCAGTAATGGATTGTGTTGTTTCTTACATTTTTTTTTTTTTAGATTTTTTTAGACATTAACCATGTAAAGCTTGAGGCTCAAACACAAAACAAGGCTTAGAAACATTTATATATATAATGTGTGAGTATTTGATTGTTTAACCCACCAGCCAATGGATGTGATAGGCGGGCTATATATTGTACAAGAGGCGTCCATTTGGGTCAACCCCTCACGAAGCACCATCATGCGAAACGCAAAGGGATTGGTCGAGCCTTTTCTGTGACGTCATTTCCTGTGTTGTTGGCGAAGCCTCGTTGACTCAATAGAGCTGTAGCGGCATCCCTGCATGCTGGAGGCTGCTCTATCTGCTAGCCAATATCTAGACCTGGCTCGCTGCTTTGAATGTGCGAAGGAAAGGGTACGTAGGCCCCCATTTCCGGCGAGTTGCCCAGGACTTGGGAGGGTCAGGAAGAAAGGGCAGAGTCCAGGGAAGGTTGTGACCAAGGGACATCTGCTGGTTTGGCACACAGGCCAAAAGCAGAGCCATTTTTGGGACTGCCAAATTGGCACCATCTCATCTACCCTCGTGGACCCTCTCGTCTTGCAATAGCTACTGTAGGCGCTTGTGATTGGCTTATCTGTATCTCCCACTCAACCTGACATCATGATCGGCAAATGCCCAGACCTTTAGCCATGCCCCCTTCTTCTGTGATTGGCCCATTTGTCCTTCCCGCTGTGCTGTGATTGGCCGAGCTCAGTTTTTCCATGCATTTGAATGGCAGGGTGAAATCTACTAACGTAATGCCGCTACAGAGGTCCAGGCAGTCAGATGTTGCTTGTGGCTAGTCTCGTTAATCGGAGGCTGCCTGGAAATATGAGCCAGCAGTGATTTATGGACTTTGTGTGCGGACAAGGCTAGATTTGTGGGCGACAACCTGGGTAAGCGGGTTCATGTTGCGACCAGCACCTGGAGAGATAGGAGACCCCTGTCAACCCCGTAAGTGCCAAATCTTGTTATTTTAAGTGTTTTATACTGTATTTTGTGTGTGTTCACTGTGTTTATGCTTGTGATGTTCCCTGTTGGCATTTGCCAGAATAAACCCGTTTCTTTAACCCTTTACTCTGCCTTGTGCTCCGATTCCTGTGTAAGTCGTCTGGTCTTCCGTGAGTCTGGTATATATTTTAATATTGCAGTTCTATTTTTTGTGTCTCATTGTTGACTTTTTTTATATGTATTGATGCATGGTTTTTAAAAAAAAATTCTATTGTAAGATTATTGGCTTATTTTTGTCCAATTTTTAAATACATGTAAATATATTTATATATGATCACTTAATTGGTTGTTTATTTTTTCCCTTGACACGAGTCCTTTCAAATCTCTATAGTATTGCACAGGGGCATAGGGGAAATGCCAGTTGCATAATGTGTCATTTATTTATTTTGAGCTTGTTGACATTTTTGTACATGTTCATTGTCTTTTATTTATACTCAGCTGTTGGCGTGTATAGTCCCGAGTTTCATTCTTCATACAATATCATTAGTATAAACAAAAAACAAAACAAGGTCCAGCAAATTGGGATACCCCTCATGGGGTCTATAGGCTTAAAAGGAAACAACGGATGGGTGCTAGACACAAAAACTCAGGTCAAGAGATAACATGAAGAAGGTAGTCAAGCACACCAAAAATATCAATCAAAAAGTTGATTTAATGACTAAAAAGAGTCATAACAGCATCCAACGTTTCGGTGCAACATGCACCTTCATCAGGGATGAGGGTGCATGTTGCACCGAAACGTTGGATGCAGTTATGACTCTTTTTTTAGTAATTAAATCCCCTTTAGATTGATATTTTTGGTGTGCTTGACTACCTTGTCATACAATATCATGACATAGAATAAAAACGACATGTAATGAATGACCAGATAATCATGGGTACATTACTAGACAACAGAGTGGTATAAATTAATTTTCTGCCCAAGAGGCTGCACGATGTAAATTGAGTTACTAGCCCCTAACAAGGCTATAATTAAACCATTTTTTTAATTGAATTAATTGTATTGCAATACACTCCTAGGCGCTGTCTAACAATACAATTTTTGGATTTATAATTAAACCAGTTGATATTGTATAATATGTTGTATTTTTTATTTATTTTTACATTGATTTGTAAACACATTATAAATGATAAAACAAGTCTGCATGAGTTTACTGCAATTGCAATACATGTTGCCAAGTGATACTGCAGCTTTAAGTGCAGAATCACTGTTTTACACTACCTTAGTATTGTTGGAAAAGGGATAATGTTTGCCAACCCATCCTCTGCTATTGACAGACAATTACATGGATGTAGTTTTATATGCAATCCTCCCCTGTATCTTTCAAGTGGAGCAGCTTTCAAGAGCATACAAAGGTCTTTTTACATTATTTAATGCTACTTAGATAGGACATAATGACAGGGATATAAAATGTTAATCATTATACCTAGCACACAGACAACGCAACAAAAACTCATTCATGTCTTTTGTCTCGTCACCTTTCCTCCCTCGGAATAAACGCTTGGCAAAATGAAATGTAACAACTTTTCAGTAGCTGTGTGAAAGAGACGCCTTTGTTTTTTTATAATTGAATTCCATCTGAGTCTCATTTTATTCTGAAATTAAGAACATGTTAGAGCCCATATATTTACTAAGCAGTGCTATTACATAACATAGCCTCTGAATCATTTATCAGTGTCTCCTGGCTATACAACTGGGGCAAAACCAGGGGGGGGAAACTGCATCAAATGTAACCCTGTAGTGGGGGAGGGCCTGTCATTCACAGCACAGAAACTCACTCTGTTGATGCCTCCTCACTTGCAAGAGGCAGCCCAATTGTTTTAGGAGGCCAGTCTCTTTCCCATTGGAAATGGACGTCTTAGAATGACCTGAAGGTGGTGCTAACTCCCTCCAGAACCTTAAATAGGGTTTTTGCTCCAGAAAGAATGCAGCCTTTTCGGAAAATCTGGGACCCCTGGCTTGGGCCGCAGGACCCGGGTCCGGTTTAGGCCTGGGATGAGCGGCCGCCATCGGGTGGATGGGACGGAGATTCACGGGGACTCTTCCCACCCGCGCCCCCCCCCCTCCCTGTCTGTCTGTTCGTCTCCCCCCTCTTTCTTCCCTTCTCTATCCTCTCATTAGCTCGGCAACAAGAAAAATCGTTTATTGGTAAACACCTCGCCGAATCTAGTCATGTGTCCATGACATTGCTGTACCTGTATCTTTATGTTTCCAATAAAAAAAAGATTGAGGAAAAAAATTGTGTTTTTGCGAGGTGGTGGAGAAGGAGGAAGAGGAGAAGATTTATTAGGGATAGATGCCTGTGCTGAAAAAAAAAAAAACATACCTCAGGTACCCTGGGAAATATGCTAATGTCTATACAAAATATTTTTAAATGGAGTCACAAATCCTAAAATATATCCTTAAGACCAATTAGTATAAGGGCCCTTATGATGAAGAGGGTACCAGTGTCAGACCCAACAGGATTAGGACCCCCCAAACCCTATCATTCAGGGCAGCAGCTCTACCATTTATCTACTCTACTACTCACACCTGTAACCCCCTCCCTTTAAAAGCAGATGATTTCTACTTTCTAGTTGCCAGTTCAATGTTCCTTGTGCATAAAAACTAGCACACCTGAGACACCTAAGGCTAAGGCCCCGGTAACTCCGCTGCGACGCGCGTCCGCGAGATTGGCGGCGCGTGCAGCCGATTCCCCGGTCTGCAGCTCACTGCAGGAAGAGAGACCAGGGGGGGGTGGCGGGGGAGTGACGGGGGCGCAGCCATGACGTCACCCGGCAGGTTCGCCCTCATTGGCTGAACCGCCGGGGGGCGTGCCTTATCGCTCATCGCGAGTCCTGCTCTCAATTCTATTGAGAGCAGGAGTAGCTCTCGCCCCAGCGCTGCGGCCCCCCCTCGCAGCGGGCCCAGCGCCATTGAGGGGAGGGCTCTAGTCCGTGCAGCGTCCGCCACAGCGGGGGCAAGGCCTTAGAGATATGCGAGAGTGGAGTTTCCCAGCATCTGGTTTAGTTCAATGGTAGAGCTGCTGCCCTGAATGGTAGGATTGTACATTTACAACTGCAGATACTATTAAGTTAGGAAGTCCTCCTCCTCGCAATTCCTATCAATCTTCACCCACTTCTTTTTGAGGTGGTGAGAAAAAAAATGCGAGTTGTTAGAAACGACTTAATCTTTTGCACTTTTCAGAGCTACTGTTTGCGAGTTTGCAAAATGAAAGTGAGCTTGGTGATTCCGCCCAGATTTGCACAGCCGGAATGAAAACGCTTCTGAAAAAGCCTTTTTCACATCGTTTGGGCATATGAGAATGGCTTACAGAACAGCAAAACATGCAAATTCTCTTCTAAAGTACACTTTAGGCTAAGGCCCCGCTGCACGCGCTCGCACGGCCGCCTTGCTTGCCGGCGGCGCGTGCAAGTCAATGCACCGCGATCTGCGGTCTGCAGCTAATTTTTTCCGGCGCGGGGGGTGGGGGCGTGGCCAAAACGGGTCAGTGGGCGCGGTCATGACACAAACACAAGCACCTCAGTTAACAGCACCGCACAGCAGCAGCCCCACAGACACTATCTGTCTTCTGATTGGCTGCTGGGATCCAATCTGTGATTGGTTCCCTTGCGTACCACGTGACGCGTCAGCGCTTCTAAATCACTAGAGCCTTGTAGCTCCGGCCGGCTGACGCGCTGACCACAGCAGGTCCTCAGCCTTAGATGTGGCTTGAAATAGAAAAAACTGTGGGATCTTTATATGTTATATAGATGCTAATGTACCAATGTACATTGCTCCACTCTTTGAAAGCAAGCAATCCAGGGAATAACTATTTGTAGCTGTGGGAGGTGTTAGAGGAAGAGTTACTCAATGTATATATTATACCAGGTTGTATCAGTCAGTACTGCCTATAAAAAAAGACACAGACTACCTGTATTAGTCTTTGAATAATATGTATTATGACAACCTACTAAGCCTCCTTTGGCACAAACTCCTTACAGGACAATGCTCTGGTATTTAACCTTTCCTTGTGTCTCAATACAAAGCCTGTGGTATCAGTGGTTCTGTGACGCGTGACAGCACAGCATGAATGTGGAGTCTGGTTGAAGGGAGTGAGAATGTGTTGCACATATTACGCACTGCAAGTTCTCGTCTGGCAACTTATCATTCTTTTCCCTTCTCCTAGTTATTAAAACGAGGCCGCAAGTCACACACGCTAATGCAATTCATTGTTTCTACTGCAATGGAAATGCAAACTCTGTCAGGCTGCCCAGAAGGTTTACACAACTCATGGAGAATTATCACACAGGGTGTTAAGGCTCTGGAAAGCATTCATATCATTTTAGCGATTGCCAATTGTCAGCACTAACTTACTGTCTCTCTCAGGGGCAATAAAGACTGAAGCACGTCTCTATGAATGCAAAAATGGCTTGATCATCTATTAGAGAGGAGTGTCAGTTTCTTTTTTTTTATAGCGGGGGAATCATAACTTGTGAATCATTTCATAAAATTAATCATATGGCGGCTCAAGGCATAAGCAGAATTCTGAAAACACACACACACATATAATATATAATATATATATATATATATATATATATATATATATATATATATTACAAGATCACGTTCAATTTCCTTTTCGAAGCCTTCTCATACCATAGTCACCACGTCACCCTTATGCTAACTCCATGGGCACTAAGCCACAAGCTTGTCATTCACTGACAGGCTTTTAGGCTCAAGTTATCACTTCAACTTCACAAATGCATCAACACATCGCAGTGCAAGGCAGAAAAAGACTAATTGTCCTGTCTAGCCTCATTTTGAATATTTAGGTGGAAAATCATTTATTAATTCAGTTTTCCCCTTTGCTGCCAATGGGCTAAAGCTATAATGGGTACGAAACTGCTTCTTCTATTTGGATAAGATATGTATATATGATATCTGTGGAGAACTAGTAACAGGGCTTCTTTTGTGGATGAACTAGCACCTTCTGTAATCCCCCTCCACTCCTGGTGTTGGTTACTAAAGTAAATGAGGGGTTAACAGTAATAGTAGATGTTAAGCTCCACCCAGTGGTGATACAGCAGTCCTGTGTCATAAGAGGTATAGAGGTCTGGAGCAGAGGATTCTGGGGGACTGTTCCAGCATGGAAGAGAGAGGCTTCAGAGAGTAGAGGTAGGGAAGGTGTTCCCCACAGTGTAGTTTAGATTAAGCCCCCCTGTTATTGTGTTTCAGATAGGGTCAGTGCCCCTTCAGATAGGATCGTATAATATGTTCAAAAGAGAGAAGAGCATGTTCCAGTAATGGGAATGGAGACATGCCTCAGTGGGCCAAGCAGAAGTGCCCCAGGATGTCTGGGTATCAGCCCTATCCGCAGATCCCCACCCACAGTATTTAGTACCCCTTGAGGAAGTAGCGGTTCCAAAGCAGGGGTTGGAATGCAACCGTAACGTTGCACAGAACAGGCTATGATCTCAGCATGGGTTCACAGTAAAAGGGACAATAAGAATATTACTAAGAAGGGAGGTCCGGTCCAACAAATGATTGTCATGTTACGTAACAAGTAAACGCACCTCACATGAGCGTTGAGTGGGCACTCTGGGAAGACCCATATTAAAAGGATGAATGAAATGAAGTACAACAATGCAAATGTACCTGTGACTGCAGTGTTCCCAAGCAGGGGAACATAAATAAAGATTTACGTTGTACTATAAAACTCCTGGCGCCCATCTTTTCCATCATGCAGCTGACCACAGACAGCACCCTGAGACAAGGTAAATCAATATGAATGTCTAATACACCCCTACACCGATGTAACCTGCCTAAGGAGCCGGGCAGGGAGGGTTACATTCATTATGGCTCAACAAAAAATCTCATATAATGATTACTAAATCATTAGGAATATGGCTGAAATAGTACCTGGGAGGGGATACATGTATTTTGTCTAATACATTGCTTTATTTAACATTGAATTATTTGTGTGTTCAATATTACGTCATTTTTCTAAGGGATCCGGCACTTTTCCCCAGTCAGTGTCCATAATGCAGAATTGTAAACCAGCATAAGCTTTTGTCAGGGGCCTTCTCCATTTAAAAAAACAAGCCAACATCTTATGGACAGCAAACAGTCCCATCTAGTGAGGTGAGCGCTTCTACAGCAGGAGGCATGGTCATTGTTACAATAGCATGTAAGGATACATACTGTACCATGGTATAGATACATACAGGAGCCTGGAACACTGCAAAGCAATGCATCACGGTTAAGCCCTTCTGTGCAGTTACCCCATAGCATTAAAACCTTTTCTGCCAAAAAGGTCTGCACTGTACTTCAGATTTCTCTAGCAGAGAAGGGGTTAAAAATACCTACGTGCAAAACAGAATGATCTACAGTATCTTGAATAACAGCACTATCTACAAGACATCTTTACCTCACCATTTAGGGCCTTATTCTATATAGTCAGATGCAAACGTCCCGAACAGCTGTATCGGACTATATAGAATTACCCCCTTAGCGTCCAATTTATTAAGCAATACTGCCTCATATACACTAGAGGCGCTAAAAGGCATGCAGCAGAGAAGCACAGTTATAAATAAACAAACATTATACAAATTACCCAGGAGAGACGCATTGTATTAAAATAATTATAAAAAGCATCAGAGAAACATTATTATACATTGTTTTATATCAAATAAACATCCAGGAGAGAAGCATTATTATACTGTAGTTAACATTATTATAAATAATGTGATTATAAAAGGACATTCTGGAGAGAGGCATTATTTCAAAATAAGACATGCCAGGAAGAAAAGCTAATGTTTTGTATGAGGTCGCCAAGAGGAAATGTGAGAAAAACATTTTTTGTTTTAACTGAAGGGGTAGCGGTTGCAAGAAAAAAGCCAATCAGCATGAGTGGTCGGTCGGAGAAAACGGAGTACGTAGAAGAAACTGAATGAATTCTTCTGACAGGCACAAGTAAACACAGAAATCAAATAGGTAAAACATTTTGGAGGCTTTGCAAGTAAGGATACTTTTTTCCTTTTTTATACATACAGTATCTTATACCGGTATGCCAGTGTTTTTCAACCAGGGTTCCCCGAGCATCCTTAAAGGGTTCTCTGTAATTTCCAGGTCATTTTAAATTGTACGTACCAAATACAGAAGAGTTTACAATGAAACTGATCTCAGACGCGCTATTAGAGAGGGTTGAGGTTCCTTACAATGCATCTTTTCTCAGACGCGCTATTAGAGAGGGTTGGGGTTCCTTACAATGCATCTGATCTCAGATGCGCTATTAGAGAGGGTTGGGGTTCCTTACAATGCATCTGATCTCAGATGCGCTATTAGAGAGGGTTGGGGTTCCTTACAATGCATCTGATCTCAGACGCGCTATTAGAGAGGGTTGGGGTTCCTTACAATGCATCTGATCTCAGACGCGTATTCGAGAGGGTTGGGGTTCCTTACAATGCATCTGATCTCAGATGCGCTATTAGAGAGGGTTGGGGTTCCTTACAATGCATCTGATCTCAGCCGCGCTATTAGAGAGGGTTGGGGTTCCTTACAATGCACCTGATCTCAGACACGCTATTGGAGAGGGTTTGGGTTCCTTACAATGCATCTGATCTCAGACGCGTATTAGAGAGGGTTGGGGTTCCTTACAATGCATCTGATCTCAGACACGCTATTAGAGAGGGTTGGGGTTCCTTACAATGCATCTGATCTCAGATGCGCTATTAGAGAGGGTTGGGGTTCCTTACAATACATCTGATCTCAGATGTGCTATTAGAGAGGGTTGGGGTTCCTTACAATGCATCTGATCTCAGACGCGCTATTAGAGAGGGTTGGGGTTCCTTACAATGCACCTGATCTCAGACACGCTATTAGAGAGGGTTTGGTTTCCTTACAATGCATCTGATCTCAGATGCGCTATTAGAGAGGGTTGGGGTTCCTCACAGTGCATCTGATCTCAGACACGCTATTAGAGAGGGTTGGGGTTCCTTACAATGCATCTGATCTCAGATGCGCTATTAGAGAGGGTTGGGGTTCCTTACAATGCATCTGATCTCAGATGCGCTATTAGAGAGGGTTTGGGTTCCTTACAATGCATCTGATCTTAGACACGCTATTAGAGAGGGTTGGGGTTCCTTAGGATTTCACAATATAATTACAGGCATATCCCGCTTTAAGGACACTCAATTTAAGTACCCTCGCGAGTAAGGACATATCGCCCAAAAGGCAAATGGCAGCTCGCGCATGCGCCTGTCAGCACGTCCTGAACAGCAATACCGGCTCCCTACCTGTACCGAAGCTGTGTACAAGCGGGGAGACTATAGAGCCTGTTACACATGCGTTATTTACATCAGTTATGCACGTATATGATGATTGCAGTACAGTACATGCATCGATAAGTTTGAAAAAAGGTAGTGCTTCACTTTAAGTACATTTTCGCTTTACATACATGCTCCGGTCCCATTGTGTATGTTAATGTGGGGTATGCCTGTATAGGGTTCCTTAATCAAAAAAAGGTTGGAAACCGCTGCTTTATGCTATACTATAGGTGTGCAATACTGTACATGCATAGTTTACATATAGTAATATGTACTGTATAGTGCTCTGTACACATTATAGCTTTGTTACTGTAAATATGGTAACTTCATTGTGGATAAGAATTTGCAAGATGGTCCATTACAAAGTCACAGCCTAGATTTGTACAGTATGAATATAACCACTACAAGAATACACAGAGAAAAAGAACAAACTGGGCTGATTCAATTATACTTCACTGCCATTAGTTCCTATGGTAAGACTGGCACAGAGATCTAATGAATTCAGATTAGGATCTGACATTTTTACCCACTCAAACCCCCAGACTGAACTATACTTACTCCCACTCCTTCCGCCGTGCCTGAGGTGTGCTTTGCATCTTGTGTGCCTCGTGGGCCTTGATAATGTCCTTCTGCTCTATCAGGCCTCCTCTCCTCCGTTTAATTACATGGGGGCTCAAGGGAAACTCTGCATCCACCCCAGACGTTGATACCTCGAACATGCTGCTCCCTTCGAAGGGGAAGTTACTCTCCGCTTCCTGTGCCCGCAGATCATACAAGGCATCGTAACTCGCCGTGCGTGAAACCAGAGTCTCTGAGAGGGTCTCGGGCTCCAGCAGAGTGCAAGATTGTGTGGCCTGGGTCAAACCCAATCGATGCTTGCGCCAGGTCTCTGCTTCAGGGATGGCCAGGACATACCTCTGGTTGTCAGCATCCAACGCCGATATCCCTAGGGCGCTAGAGTGGTCAGGCTCGGAGAGATTGTGAGCACTGGTTGAACTGGAGCTTAATCCCAACATCTTTAATACCATCCGAACACATCTCTCTGCAGGGAACACAACACAAAACAGAGATGTAAGTCATAATAATGACTACCAGCATTCAGATGGATTATCATAATCATGTTTCAAACCTTTCCTTAACAGCAAGACTGGCATGGACGTGCCCCTGTAATTATTCCTACATACTGTACACTCTGCTGCCTTTGGCACAGAAGAAAGCGAAGCTTCATGTAGGAGTCGGAAAGGGTTAAGAATAATATCACTGCAGCAACACAATAGGACACTGCTCCCCAAATGTGAGTTTTATCATCGCCTGGGTGAATCAGACAGGAGGTGAAGGCTGTTTGAAAATCAGAGGTTGTGTTTTGCATCTAAATGTTCTAGAAGCTGTGTTGATGCAGAGGCAGGAGACACATGAGCAGTATGTGACAGGTAAAAGGGTTTCAGGTCAAACACAATGCTGTATTTATTAAGGTTTACACATGCTAACCTGACACTTCACTGAACAGCTCACTCTTCCTAAGTGAGGGAAAGTTGGCTGATATGAAATGCTGGCATGAAATGAGAAAGTACTAGGTATCCCATTCATTAACATCAGGAAACAAAAAGCCTCACGAAAATGCAAAACATAACTGCAATATGAAATATAAAACGGTCATTAATAGATAATTATATATACTAGCGGAATTACCCGGTGTTGCCCGGGAGGGGGTTGTCCAAAGTAGGGATATTTTGTTCAATTTCTAACAATAGTTGCACTGCTTCTTGTCTCAAACTTTGTTCTTCAAGTCGGCTTCTCCTTTTGTTCTTCTGTTTCAGAAATTCAGACTGCTGTACCCAGTGTAACATACACCCATATAGCAGATGTTAACGGTTATATATGAAACATTCATCACCTATGTGCCCCCTACACTCTGCTCCTCCCCATCATCTCTGTGTCCCCCCTACACCACTCCTGCCTATGTGCCCCCTACACCTCTCCTCCCCATCGTCCCCTACACTTCTCCCCATTGCCCACAACACCTCTCCATCGTCCCCTACACCTCTACTCTGCATACCCCCTACAACTCTCCCCCATCGTGCCTACATCCCCCCATCACCCACGTGCCTCCTATATCTACCCATCAACTGTGTAACCACTACATACCACCCCAAACCTGTCTGGACCATGCTCTTTGCCTCCCTCACCCCATCCTCCCTATAACCACAACCCTCTCCTTCTTCCTCACTGTTCTTGGATGCCCATCTCCTACGCCACCTCTTATCCACCATCCCCAATTTCTCAAAGCAATGCAGCCACTGGATGTTGTACCTGGTAGGCTATATATCTGGCATGTGACATCATACTGGTGATATCATAATGAGTTGCACAACTGAACCTTTGTACAGAAACATACCTAAGATAGATAGATATATTTTAGGTTTTTAACCGAACAACACAGGAAAAACACCACCAACCGTTTATCTCGGATTTGCGGTTAATGGGATTATTCTATATCAGCTGAAATGGACTATAGGGACGTTTTCGGTCTAAATTTGTAATTGCCTTCAATGGGGAATTCCATCTGAAAAGGACCCGATCGACCATGTTGGCTGATATAGAATAAACACCTAAAACTGATGAAAATTTGAATTTTCTATTGAGTTCCACCTCTTGTAGCAGCCCAGCTACAGGTAGGAGACAAACAAGGGGAGTGTGGAAACTAAAGAAATGTGCTTCTATTTTGTTTTCATTGGTAACACTGGTGATATAATAATACAAAGGAAAAATACCAGAAAAAAAACAATTCTGAGCAAAATAGTTTATGACCCAAAGTTACAAAACAGTCTTAGCAACGTTTATGGCTCATTAACTTGAATGGGCTTTAAGGTGTGCTGTGTCTTAGCTTTATTTAGTAAATCTGGGCCTATATGTTTGTTTTATGTTAAAAAACAAAAGTATTCCAATACATTAGAAATAGGCCATGAGTTGTCAGCTATATGAAACAAATGGTCTGTTAGACAGAGGTGCGCAAACTGGGGGCAGGGAGATATTTTTGGGGGGCACGGGCTGTTGCAGAGGCCCCGCGCTCTTCCCCCAGGCATTTAAATTAATGCCGGGGGATCGCGTGATGCCTCTGCAACAAAAAAAACTTACCAGGATTCAGACGCTGTGACGCGTCTCCATGGTATTGCGGCGTCAGATGACGCCGTGCGGTCATGTGACCTGACGTCATGTGACCCCGTGACGCGACTGGAAGGTAGGAGGCGGGCGCAGCTTCGGCACAGGCCAGATAGGGGTGCGCAGCTGGAAAAGTTTGCACTACCCCGTGTTAGAAGATGAATGCAAAACTTCACTGCAAGATTTAATAACCTGGAGTCTCCATTTAAGTAATGTCTCTGGACCTGCATGCTTGAAGAACAGATAATGTAACATAATGTAGCATATCTAATATCTAATATGAAAATGAATTATTCTAAAAAGAGAATGAATGAGTTTGACTTTAGGATTAGGAACCAATTCTCACTTTATGGGCAGTATGTATCATGTATGTATATCATTGTGTATAGCACTATAAGTGCAGCCTTAGGCCGCGCTTATAGTGCCGGCGACGGCGATGCGACCAATGACATCACCGGTCGCCGTTGCCATTGCGAAAGTTAAATTTCAAATTTAGCTGACGTTGCTGGCTACAAGGCCAGTGACATCAGAAAAGGGGGAGGGCAGAGGCACTGTGAAGCTCCTGATTGGCCGCAAGGGGAGACCGTCGCCGAAAAAATCAAATATCAGTAACTACCAGTTTTTTGGTAGCACTGTTGTGCCGTCGCTTTGTCGCCATTGTGTGTACTATAAGCGCCGACGAAGTCGACAATGCATTTGTTTTGAAGAGCCGGTCGCGTCGCAAGCACTATAAGCGCAGCCTTAGGCCTGGGACATAGTAAAGAATTTGGTGCTGCTGCTCGCTCTCGCTTGCTGCCGCTCGCTCTACCAGGAGCTTTTTGCTGTCCTGGCAGAGGAGACAGCAAGCGCGCTTGGGAGGCGGGTATCACTGTGTGTGTGTCACTTGGTAGCTGTCAGTGTGTGTGTGTGTGTGTGTCATTGGGTAACTGTGTGTGTCACTTTGAAGTGGTCTGTGTGTTTGTGTGTCACTGGGGAACCTGTGTGTGTGTGTGTGTGTGTGTGTGTGTGTGTGTGTGTGTGTGTGTGTGTGTGTGTGTGTGTGTGTGTGTGTGGGTGTGTGTATATTATATAATATTTTAAAAAAATTAAAAAAAGACATGTTGTGAGAATAAATTATTTATTAACATTGTGCAACTTTGATAAATATATTCACACACATACACACACACAGTGACACACACACACAGTGACACACACACAGTGACACACACACACACACACACACACACACACACACAGTGACACACACACACAGTGACACACACACACATACACAGTGACACACACACACACATACAGTGACACACACACAGTGACATACACACACACACACACACACACATACAGTGACACACACACACAGTGACACACACACAGAGTGAAACACACACACACACATACAGTGACACACACACTAGTGACACACACAGTGACACACACACAGTGACACACATACACAATGACACACACACATACAGTGACACACACACACAGTGACACACACACACACTGTGACACACACACATACAGTGACACACCCACACAGTGACACACACACACACACACACACACACACAGTGACACACACACACAGACACACACACACAGTGACACACACACACACTTCTGTGCTGCCTCTACTCTGTCTGGTGGCTCTGCTATCTCACCGACACAGTAGGTAAAATGTCGACTGCAGCCCCATTGTATGGAAGCGGTCACGTGACCGCTCCTCCGCTCCCCCAAGCGGCAAAATTTCAAACTTGCCTGTTGCTTCTGATTTTCTCAGCCTCCGCACGCATCAGCAAGCATGCGGAGGGAGAAACTATAGCCGCGCTGATTACAGATGCAGGGGCTTTGTGCATCTGTTCAGCGCGGCTCAGCCCGCCTCAGCGACGCTGATTTTACTATGTCCCAGGCCTTAGACACAGCTCTATGCAGCTTCTGAGACAAATCAGTAAATACTCTGTTGCGTTAAATAAATACATTTGTCTCATACTTACCAGTCTAGCAATGTGCTTGGAAGAAAGTAATTGTTTCAGTATACCTGAGAACATAACAAGAGCTGCCAGGGGAAGAAGCACAGAGTAATCATATTGCTTGACACCAGTTAATTTCTGAAGTGAAGTCTGTCTGTTCTACTGGCGAGCATTATCAACGACTGAATAAAGCTCTTGTTTGTACTATAAAAGTTCCTGGCGTACATCATTATTCTATCTTCATATCCACGCCCAGCTCCATTAGAGCCAGGCAAGGAGGGATATATATATATATATATATATATATATATATATATATATATATATATATATATATATATATATAACAAAGAAAAAGTAGGGTCAAAGAGGTGCACTCAAACACTAATAATGAAAAATAGAAAAAAATGGACTTTATTAGCAAAAAGTATAAAAAACACATAAAACAGACCCACACAGATCATATGACAAATCACTATGTGACACAGCGTAGAAACACCAAAGAGGTACAATAGGTCTGGTAAGAACCAAAACAAGATAACAATATATTATTGCAAATATACCATAACAGAACCAGGGGAAAAAATAATTTTTCCCAAAGTAGTGTGACTAAGATCGGCCGATCCAATGCAATAGATAATGATTAATATGAATGGTAAGTAAATCCAGACCACAGAAAAAATATATAATGAATATACATAAACCTCTTAATAATGGTGAAAGATGGTAAGACACATAGCAAATGCAAAAAAAAATTAGACCCTATAATGTACTGCAAGTCAGCTCTGTATCATGATGCCCGGACTATGTACGAGCATTGCTTGACCTGAAGAAGAGAGGATAACTCTCGAAAGCTTGTCCTATGACATAAATTGTTAGTCCAATAAAAAAGGTATCACCTAATACTGAAGAACTCATTTATTCTGCACTATCGCAACTGGACTAACACAGCTATTTTCTGCTTTTTATATATATATATATATATATATATATATATATATATATATATATATATATACATACACATATATATTATATATATATACATACATATATTATACACACACACCACACAGGCATATAATCTAACAATAAATTAGATAGCTCAGTTAGGTTTTTATTGCACTCTACTAATGTTGGGATATATCAGCATCATCCAGTAAATATCTGGCAGTGTTGGGCATGGGGATACAAACTAGCACATTAAGCCGTCACTTGTAAATTCCATGTACTTGGGAAATGTGTGCTATTGGCTACTGGAAACTCCAAGTCAACATTTTCAGTGCGTATTTGCATTCCCCAGATCCGTTTGTAGCTTCAGTGTATTATTGTGTGATAATGATGTGCGTAAAAAACAATATGTCGAAGATTAAAGAACATCACCCATGTAAAACAATTCTGGATATATTCTCTGTAAGGTACCGGGTTTTTTTATGTTTTGTTTTTGCCATCTATATTTTTGTGAATGCACATTATACATATGCATAGCGCTCATCATACTGTATATGGAGGTGTTTCCAGAATTCACATCTAAACCTATAGAATCCAATATAGAAAAAAATATGGTAATAACATAATAAATAAAAAATGAAGACGGTCATTTCTTCCTGAAGATTTTAATATGAAATATTATTTATTTAAAATGTATTCATATTAAATTGCATTTAATGAAATTAAATAGATCTTACATCCCAAACAACATGTTGAAGAGCTTAGGGAAGGTAGAAAGAAGTAAATGTAAATTGGTTTATCGTGTCTGGTATTAATAATTATATTGTTCTCATATACAGAAGTACTGAGGTCTACACAGCACTGTAACTAGAACCTTTTTAAAGTTCCTCCTATGTAGACCTTACCATCTATTTTTGGTGTTTTATATAGGGGTCTGTGTATCAAGAAAGTGGTCTGTACTGATGCACTTGCGTTGAAAAACTTAGGATTTTGTCTGATTATGTCTGAAATGTGATATATTTATAAAGTGTATTTCTAATGTTTTAGGATGTGCCGAATGTAGCGCTAGTATTTTGTGCTGAAAAAACTATTTACACCACCTTTAAGGTGGCGGAGAAAACCAACGAAGAAAACCATCAAGAAATGGAATGCATACCGCATGTTTTTTAATACATTAACCTGTGGCAATATGCAAATATAACTCTTCCCTAACTCCTCCCACTTGCTGCATAAATCCTTTGTCTCGTTGCAGAGAGACGCAGACATTCACGGAGCTAAGATTAATCCATAGACGCTGTTTGGCGCAGGTATATTTCAGAGTGAGTTGCAACAGAATAACATTTTGCCTTTGATACATAGAGCCCATATTGTTAGTGACTTGCCCAAAACCAAAATGAGTTGATCCCAATGGGCCATCTTCTGAAGATTATTTTTCAGACTGCTTCCAGGAATTGCTTGGTCCTTTAAAATTCATGTGTATCTTAAAGGAAGCTATGAAATAGTCCCTCATAAAAGCACAGCCTGTCACATAATACAAACCCAACTGGAATATGTCAAGCTATTGGCCAAACATAGAAGTTTGTCTATGATGCACTTTTATATTCTAAATATAACAATTAATATTATTCTGGTAGTCCAACTTTAAAATCTATGATGTGCTTCTTTAGTAGGGTGACCAGACGTCCCGGTTTAGCTGGGACAGTCCCGTTTTTTTTATGATGTGTCCCGTTGGGCCGACATACCCCGAAATGTAATAAAACAGTATAAATGGTGATCCTATTGGACAAATACCATTATAATATTTATTTTTAAACGATGTAATTTGTTTTAGAAATACATTTTTATTGTGTCCCGGTTTTTACTTTTGGAAATCTGGTCACCCTATTCTTTAGAGATCCTCTAAATTATTTTCCTATGGAAATTAGGCTGTGGCCTAAAACAAAAATAAATGTACATTCCTTGCGTAAAGAGTATTTTTGACATCAGTGATTTTTTTCTTTTGTGTCATGCTCGGACTTTGTATTGTTTTTTTTTATAAAAATAATTTAACAGGGACACGACCCTAAAATTGCCTCTAACATTTATTCTTGCTGTATCTCTTCTTGCCTCTGCTCAAGGCCGGTCTCTTCTGCTTTACTATGCTAGAAACGTTGTTCCTCAATGAACCTAACTTTGAGCTCCATTCCTCTTAGAATATACTGCACACCTTCCCTCCCACTCTATCTGAAACCCCATCTAATTACTTAAGTATTTCACTTAGATTATAAGCTCTTTGTGGCAGGGACCCCTCTTCCTATTGTTAGTGTCCTGTCTGAAGCGCTTATTCCCATTATGTGTTATATTCTTATTTCACGTCTATTACTGCTGAGAAGCGCTATGTACATAAATGGTGCTATATAAATACAAATATACATACATACAATTGTTTCATAGCAAGACTCACAACCCTCTCCAACACACATTTTACACGCCCAGCAAACTTATTTTCCTGCCTGACCAAGAACTACAAAATAATGGACTGAGACAGTGACAGGAAAAAGAACTAACGAGTAGAGATCAGCAAAACATTTTCACGAGGTCGAAAACCAGGCAAAATTTGCCCTTTTTAATTGGGGGAAAAAATGCAGCTCAGCCAGAGTTCGAAAGTGATTTGCCAAGTCTGTAAGACTTGGTTCCATGATAAGGCTTTAGCTGTAGAGGAGAGAGCTAAAACGGGAATTGAAATATATCCATTATCTCTGTTGCATTCACAGGTATCTCTACATGTATTGTATAATGGAGTAATTTGGGAGGTATACAGTATGTCAGTGGGTTTTCTCTCTCTCTTTCTACGAATTCATGGGGAAGACCAGGAATCTACATTTATTAGTAACAAGATAGGTAAAAATGTGCTTACGAAATCCCAAGTGAGAACAGTGCTTCTAAACCGCATAAAGGACAAACAATTCTATAAAGTGTAGCCAGACATATGTAAAGAAGTCAGTTCATTTGTAGAGATTGATACATAATTCTTTAAGTGTTTTCTTTAATCCTGTCAATGTGCCAATAAAGTCTACTCTTGCTGTTATCGACCTACCCATGGTGAGTTTTTTTCGGCAATGCATCGCCATCTCTCTCTTTCATTAGTAACAAGATATGTTATTTTTTAAGCTGCAAATATAAATATATACTGTATATATAAAGCAAAACTAAAACAGCGCCTAATTGTTATACAAATGTTGGCTATAGTCTGGGTGTTAAATGCTCCCAACACGTTATTGGACTACTTGTGTAACTGATAATACCTAGTGAAAAGATGAATAAATATTTTAGGAATCTATTTGTAGGATATTAGGTAACAAATATTGCTGCAATCAGTACCAATGTTGAAATCATTAATGATTCTGTCAATTACAAAAAACTATAAACTGTACAATAAGAAATATATAAACAACTATAAAAAAAATACATACAAAATATAATAGGATAATATGACTAGTTCCAGTGTATCAGTCCTCCGGAGTCTTTGCACCTGAACACAGGAATCACCACTTTCCTCAAAGATACCTACAAGAACAAAAAGAAGAACAGGTGCTCTCCTAGTGTATTACTGATACACAATTTAATGGGCTGGACAGGTAAAAGTAGGTCACTCACAAAAGTAGCTTGTAATCAGGCATGTTATGAGAAAGGGCGACCCTACGCATTTCGTCTTTACGTCTTCATCCCATAATGATGAAGTCGTAAAGATGAAACGCGTAGGTTCGCCAATTACGTGTAGCGTCACAGGCATCACGAGTGGCCAGAGGCTGAGAAGCGTCCAAGTGAAGCAAGTACCAGAGAGCAACAGGATGTGGCATTGATAATTGCTGTTGCCGGAGGAGCCGAGTTTGAGGCTCACAGCCCACATCCAGTTGCGGACAGAAGAGAACTCCGGAGAGTGCAGAATCACCGCGTGGGACTCGTTACAGTGACGGAGCATGAGACATTCTCATAACACACCTAGTTACAAGCTACTTTTGTGACTGAGCTACTTTTACCTGTCCAGCCTAATAAATTGTGTATCAGTAGTACAGTAGGCGTGCACCTGTTCTTCTTTTTATATATATATATATATATATATATATATATATATATATACATACATACATACATACATACATACATACACACACACACACACACACACACACACACACACACACACACACACACACACACACACACACACACACACACACACAAATGGCTGCACACAGGGTAATATGCCGAAAAGATGACATTCGTGGTGCACGGTGAAGGAAGAGAGGTATAAAGAGGAAGAAATCACTGGAACTGAATACAGCAACTGAAGAAAACAGTGATTTATTGGTCCATGATGCAGACAAAAAGCCCAACGTTTCGGTCCCCAGGGAGCCCTTTCTCAAGGACTGAAACATCAGGCTTTGAGTCTGCATCATGGACCAATAAATCACTTTATTCTTCAGTTGTTGTGTTTCAACATTTGATCACTTTGGTGATGTGTGCGCATATAAATATATATATGCAATACTAGCTGATATACCCGGCCTTGCCCGTGATGTAATGTTCTGCCTCCCCCATCCTCCCTCTCAACTCCCTTCCCCCCCTCTTCACAGCTGTTCAGGCTTCCCCCCTTCTCTCCTGACTCCCTCCCCCCCTCTCTCTCCTGACTCCCTCTCTCCCCCCCCTCTCTCCTGACTCCCTCTCCCCCCCTCTCTCCTGACTCCCTCTCCCCCCCTCTCTCCTGACTCCCTCTCTCCTGACTCCCTCTCTCCCCCCCCCTCTCTCCTGACTCCCTTTTCTCCCTCTCTCCTGACTAACTCCCCCCCCCTCCCCTCTCTCCTGACTGAATACCACCCCCCGCCTGTCCGCTGTGCGCAGCCATCTTACCGGGGGCAGCTGCAGGAGGAAGGGGGTCCTTCCGGAGGCTGCCTGCCCACTGCCTGTCCCCCCGCCGGGGAGGGAGGGAAGTGAGCATTGGCGGCTGGGGCAGGGGGGCTGCGCTGCGCTTCCCCTCCGTCCGGGAGCCAGCGGGGGGGAGGGAGAGGGAGTTGGGTGACGTCATAGAGCCGGGTGATGTCATAGAGCCACCAATCTGATTGGCCAGAGGCTGAGGACCAATAAGATTTACCGCAGCTAGTACCAACCTTTCGATTTTATATATTAAGATATATATATAATTAAAAAATCAATTGTGAGCACATTCACATGTCTTAGGCAGGTCTGCAACCCTGCCTATCACCATTATCCCCAGCATACAGTGCTTCCACTACAGCAAGGGATTCTGGGAAATGACATGCAAATGAGCACACAATGTGTCACCTTTTGTCTGAAAAAACATTGTTACATGGAGCCCATATAAGCTAATGCTCGCTGTTAACACAGCTTTAAAAGCACAGCAGAAGAGAGAGGGGGGAGTGTAAGGGAGCAGGGGAGAGTGAGGCCAGAAGAGAGCAGGGGAGAGTGTAAGGGAGCAAGAGAGAGGGGGAGAGTGTAAGGGGGCAAGAGAGAGGGGAGAGTGTAAGGGGACAAGAGAGGGGGGAGAGTGTAAGAGGGGGAAAGTGTAAGGGGGGAAGAGTGTAAATGGAGAAGAGAGCAAGGGAGAGTGTAAAGGGAGAAGAGAGTGGGGGAGAGTATATGGGGAGACGAGAGCGGGGGGGGGTGTAAGGGGAGAAGAGAGGGGGAGAGTCTGAGGGGAGAAGGCCGTAGAGGGGGTAGAAAGCGTAAGGGGAAGAGAGTGAGAGAGCATAAGGGCAGAAGAGGGAGGGAGTGTAAGGGGGAACAGAGAGAGGGGGGAGTGTGAGAGGGAGAAGAGAAATGGACAGGAGGAGAGATGGATGGGGGGCGGGGGGAGAGGGTTGAGGTTCCCCAGAATTTCATAATTTAATTCTAGGGCTCCTTAACCAAAAAAAGGGTTGAAAACCACTGCCTCAGAGGCAGAGAAATACAGTTTAGCTAGATAAGTAATATACAGTGATCTCATCTTACAGTACATAGAAATCTAATGTTGCAAAGATCAGGGCTAGTGTGAGTGACCTCATTCAAATAATATACTGTAGGTCATCTGAATGTGGGCGGGGGGGTGGGCAAGTGAGAAGTTATCTTTTTTCACCTTATAATACTCCAGCTCACCCTATTTCCATACACAGTCATTCAACCGCCCCCTGTCGCCTACCAGGCTCCAAGAGCCCCTTTATTATATGCCCAGAGTAACAAAACTGGGAATTATCTCCTTGCACTCCCATCAAACAAGTTACATTCAGTGAAAGATTGTAGAATCTCTGTGCTGAAATTAACACCTTCTCTTCTCAGAGCCAGAGTGATATCTACTTTAGTAAATCACAGTTTCTGGGCTGTTGGGTCTTTTCAATTCTTCCCCCATTGCATTTTGTCAACCCTCCTCCTTATACTGTACCACTGTTCCTTCCTTACGTTCTTTTGCAGGCATCATTCCTGTACTGTATAGGCAAAATAAGGAAATGCTTAGAAGACTAAATAGTTCAAGGGATTCATTGCGTCTAATTTCCTCTTTAGCCTTTTTACTGCTTCAGACAAAAGAAATGGGGTAAATAGTTTAACTCAAAAAGGGGGGGGGGGGAGTGGCCAGAACTATTTAGTATAGCTAATAAAGGGGGGGGGAGGTGAATCCCCCTGAAAAAAAGTAGAGCTTTATTTACAGTTAAGTTTGCATCAAAAGGAGTTTACCGTGGTAACATCAGAGAATACAATGTTTCAGGTCTGCACTGGATCAGCACCCCATTGGGTAACCCAGACCGTTTTTTGACCAGAGGGTCTTTTAGGTGCAATCAGTGCAACATGTGCGAATTTATGAGCCCTTCCAGACATGTCTTTTCCCACAACCCACACAAGCAGCATAATATCAATAATTTCATCAACTGTAACACAACTATGGTGTCTATGTGATTAGCTGTGGTTGTGGGAAGAGATATGTCGGTAGGACCACAAGAGCTTTAAAAATAAGGATGCAGGAGCACTGCAGACTAATTCGGAAACGAGATCTGGAGCACCCTGTATCAAAGCACTTTTCAGAATGCAATAAAGGGGGAATTGGGAACTTCTCTTTTTTGGGTATTGAAAAAATTACAAAAAAGGAGAGAGGGGGAGATATTGTGAACACCCTGAATTGTAGAGAGTCATTTTGGATATTCACATTGAGAACAAGATTTCCTGAAGGGATAAATGTGGAGTGGACTATCAACCACTTTTTAAGATGAATGGTAAAAGTCTCATCAAATATATAGATCCTACTAAATATTCAGGACACCATTATATCTCTCTCTGCAAAACTTCTCCGTCTGCTGATGTAGACCAGATTGCTCTTCATGTAATTGTTTTATTGGTTTATTCTTCTCATCACCTTATCCCAGACCCTTTCCTTGAATAAACTGTATATGACCGCTAAATATTGAGTTACTGCCAAAAGTTATGAAAGATAGATAGAATATTGTTGGCTACATTAAAATGATATGATAAAAGTACCCCAATATTGTTGTATAAATCTGTATAGCAACAAATATGAGATGTTTAATCACTATAGGTACATTGAATAGCTAGTATACACAGTATCTACAGTTACCTAGTCAATATGAATAAAGATCTTCCTTAGGTACCCCACAGTATGGAATGCACAATATGATTGCTAGAATTCATTATACCTCACTGTCAGCACAAGGATGCGTATTTGTTTTTACACGAGTATACTGTATACTTAAAAAATATTTTTTTAAATGTTTTGTCAGATTTTAATTAAATAAATATGTATGTTTTGTTACTATTGTAAGTGGCTGCCCAGTGTCGCTATGTATATTACAAATTTTTGTGATACAATCCAACCATGACTGAGCCTGATTATCAGTCTTTATTTGCTCATAGAAGCATCGGCGGAAGAATTAATCTGCCCATTTATATATATTGTTTTTATTACTTTCAGTACATGTGCATACCATATGAATGGGGGATATATACCATGTCTGAGTCGTCAACTCTCTCCTGTGGAGCATTCTCATTGGTGGATGAGTGCACTGACACATGAATGGTTAATCCCCCATTATGCGGGCAATACATGTGCTAGAGTAGAGTTTATTATTAACATTGTTTGTCATTATCCATTTGAGATGTCATGCTTGAGTTTTTTTGCTGTGTTTTTTTCCAGGGTTTTTTTGCCGTTTTTTTGCCGCTTTTTTGCCATTTATTTCCCACAATGTGTGTTCAGAGGCAGGATGGGGGCGGATGCAGCCTTCGTTTAGCCCTTCCTTCCCCTTGTGGCACTCCCCCAGGGGTGTTTCACAACAGTGTTGTGAGGACGGCGATAGGACTAGCTACTCCCCTATGCTAGGTCTCAGGGCGCATGCGTCAGAGGGCTAGATTTCATTGGCTACGGCAGTGCGGTGACGTCATGGATATCGCGAGATTTGGCAGCCATTGCTATTTAACTGTTCTGTATATCGTGTGGAAGCACTTCTTGATAAAGTGCCAAGCACGAAACGCGTAGAAGGGTTGCATCCCTTGCTTTTATGATTCCTCATTAAAGACATCTTTTGCCAGACCTGTTCTTCATTTGGATCGCGGTGCGCTGCACTCTTTTCTACATTGCTGCACTGGATCAGCAACCTGATTAAAAGGTCCAGTGCGGACCTGAAATTTTGTATTTCCTGTTTCAAATTGAAATCGATTAAAAGTTAGGGGAATATCAGATTTAAAAGGACCTGCCCAAGGTCAAAAGGAGCCATTCCTCCCCCCCCCCCCTCACCCATTACCCCTCCTCTTTATTTCTGTACCCTTCCCACCCCCCCCCCCCCCTCACAACTGTTGGAAAAAAACTAACTAATAAAAACTTAAGTTAAAAAAAAAAGAGCCGACTAACTTGAACCTGGTTTTGCAACCTTAAAGGAGCAATCCATGCCGGCGAAGTGAAGTGTGTGTGTGTGTGTGTGTGTGTGTGTGTGTGTGTGTGTGTGTGTGTGTGTGTGTGTGTGTGTGTGTGTGTGTGTGTGTGTGTGTGTGTGTGTGTGTGTGTGTGTGTGTGTGTGTGTGTATATATATATATACTGTATTAATTTCAGCTCCAGGGACCCCCTGCTTCTTGAGATACTTACCTCCGGAATAGGTGCCAGTAGCCGCTTCGGCTGAGCAAGAAGGGCTTTAAAGTATAAAGCTCATGTGTCACATGGGCCAATAGGAAGCTGCACCAGTGATGTCACAGCTTCCTATTGGTCCGCAGGACGGGAAATCTTTGAAGAGCGGACATATTGTGAACCTTGGTAGCAGAGCGGCTACCGGCACCTTGTTCAAAGGTAAGTATCTCTGGAAGCAGGGTGTCCCCAGAGCCGAAATTAACGGGTGTCAGCTCCGGACACCCTGCTTAAATGCTATATTGGCTTCCCGCTTCAAAGAACATATTAGGCCACTTCCCATCGTAGCTTCTATCATTAGATTTAAGGTAAGTTATTACTCTTACAGTATGCTGGTCCCATATCAATGAACTAACTCCATACTTTTGCGGTAGTATAATCCTATTTATTTACCTCACACTCCTGGGATTTGTAGTTTTGTTCTTTGCAGTTAGAAAAATAGCACCACAGTTTAAAGCTGCCGTTTACAAAAAAAAAATGTATTTCCATTCAATATGTGCATCAATACAATCTACACACTGACCAGTGAATAGCTAAGTTGCCGATCGATCCATGCTCGTGTGATCGATCAGCGAAGATTCAGCTCGGGGGTTCACTAAATGGTGCAGCAGAAGAGGACCCAAGATGGAAAGTTCTGCGGGGAAGATCATGTGACCAGGCAGTTACTGTACCGGCCACCTTTAATCTAACACTTACCCGGAATTGTTCGGGGCTGTTTTCTTCAGCGGCCGAACTAGGCCGCGCGTCAGCCGCCTCTCGCGGCCGCGCGCCAACCGTATCTCCATTCAGCGCTAGTGGCGCTGAACAATGGAAGCGCCTGCGGCGCCGAAAAAAAAAAAAGCCAGCGTCTGCACGCGGTTTAAAAATACCCGCGGTGGCGGTCGCTTTAGACTAAAGGCGGCCGCCACTGTACTAGATACAATTGGTGCACTGCTAGAGAGAGGGCAGGGCCAGAGCCTGTTTCAGAAGAGGAAGGGGATGTGACTTTGTAAATGGTTGCTATAGGAACAAAACATGCTTGTTACATTATAATACATTAAAAATGCCTTTTTTTTTTTTTTAAATACTAAAAGTATTTTCTCATAGCACAGAACTGATTTATTTAAAAATAAACACATGTAGGATATCACTTGAAGTCCAGCTTTAAAGCAGGAGTGGCCACCCTGTGGCCCGTGGTCCTTTATTTGGAATGGCCATGTCTGACCAAGGTGCAAAAATGATAAATTGAATGAAAAATCAGTTACGAAAAGAAACAATACGAAATCCTTAAGATCTAAAAATATGACAGGGGAAACTTATGAATATTAACATACATTTTTAAAATGAACACCATTTTAATAACTTCTTTAACAATGAAAACCCTAAAATAAGCCAAATCATAATAATTACAATTCAAGTTATTCCCAGTATCTGTTTTGTGAGCAGACGTTTTCTGCAAAGAACTTTGTTAGAAATAAGTACAGATCTGAATTAACAGACGCTCATGTGGGCGCCGTCTGCTTCTGTTATCAACCCCGAAAATCAGTCCTAATATTGAGAAACTGTTACCTGAAATGCAAGTTCAGAAATCACATAGAGACGTTAATTCAGGGTCTTTTTTTAATAAAATTTGGATTTCAAGTTTCTTCTTCCCAATAAAGAATGTTTGTAATATTTGAAAGTTTTTATTATCCTTGTTTACTTTTGCCGCTTTTTAGTTTAGGTTTAGCTATTCATTTAAACTGGATGAAGGGGGCAGTAGTACAGCGGCCCCCCAAAAATGTGTACCCAATTATTGTCACGCCTGAAAAAAAGGTTGTCCACCCCCTGGTTGAAATAATGAGCTCAATGCTAGCCTGCACTAAACTCCCCTGAGCACTTGATCTTGGAGCCTGTGAGGACGCTTCCCCTCCCTCCCCGCATGCACCTCGCTGTAAACTTGCATATAAATAAATAACCACACAACAAAGGTCTGGAGGTACAATGGCAGCGGCATTTACTCAAACAGATAATGTACCCCAATAAGTGCCAACCCTGCCAGCATGCTCACCCCCAGGTAAAGGCCAAAGGTACCCAAACCATGGATTGCAAGAGACACCAAGCCGGGCAATTTATATTTTTATATCCCATCTGGCAATATTAAAGCGCACTTAACATCCACCCCCCCCAACCCCCAACAGCTGCCATCATAACGGCATCGGCTCGCCTTGAAATGCCCCCTCCCCCCCAACCATGCGAGACATCAAAGTCTTTTCTTCTTGTTTTTTTTAAAGAAACATTAAATATAGCAGCGTAACCATACATCCATAACGGCATAACGCATAGCAATGGGCGGGTGGGCGGGAACCTTCCTGGCAGGGAGCGGGCCAGATTTCCAACCCCTGCCCAGGATTTGAAACCCCCCAGCCCCTCCCCCACGTCACCCCCTGATGGGTTGAGGTGAGAGGGGCCATAGCATGGACCAGACAGCAGAGGAAAAAGGTGGTGGTGGGGGGGGATTTCCAGTCTTTACTTTGCCAAAAGTGCAATACAAATTATCTTGTAAAAACGAAAGTTCATTTAAATGCCTGTTTGCACTTTAAGTAATCTGTCCCTCAGCATGCTCTCTTCTGGAAGGTTATGCAATGCCCTGCAATAAACTGTAGGGCCTCTGTGCAGCAAACTCATTGTGCAGGAAAATCACTTCTCCCGGTCACAGGACAATGAGGCTTTTTTAATTTTTTTAATTTCATGGTTACTAAAAACAAACACATTATTCCAAGCAGATACTTCCGGATAGAATGAACGCAGAACGCATGAAAAGCCTGTTAAAATGCCGCATCAGCAAAATAATGTAGTAAATGAATTAAAGTGTTATTTATTTATATGTGATCGTGCAGAAATTACCATTTACTTGTATCTCTGGTGTATAACACTTTCACCCCAATTTGTTTTTATTTTTAATTAAAGTGCCACAGACTGGACTTTAAATAATGTGGAAATGAACTTAAGAGTCAATTTAGGTTCATGCTACACGTCAGTTTATTCTTCAAAAAAAGTTTACAAATACTAAAAGTAAATGATATCACTGAATGACATTACACTTAAAGTTGCAATACGTGAAAAATCCTGTATGTTTTATTTTATTTTTTTAAATAAATCAGTTCTGTAGAATTAGATAATGCTGTCTGCCTTTTTTTCAACTCCCAATGCCATTTTTAATAAAAAAAATTACATTTACAAATCATCCGTTGATTGCTACAGCAACCATTTAGAAAGTCACATCCACTTCCTCTTTCGAACCAGTCTCTTTCTCTCACACCATTTTGAGCTCTGCCCTTCGGCAACAAAGTATCACGAACAGATCTGTTGCTGTGTTCCAAACTGCAGGCTATTACTCTGAAAGCTGTAACAATATTGTGTTACACTTAGTAATATAATGTTACATATCAGCTGCAGCATTTCAGACAGTAGCACAAAGTCAGATGGCTGAAATTTCATTGGGCACATAATCAGGATTTATAAAATCAGCACCAAACGATTGCAAGTTTTAGGTAAGAATGTAGAATGATACATTGTCACACGCTTTACATATAAATAAAGGGGGGTGTAGTATTGTTGCTTTAAATCCCTTCACAGACACACAAGCAATGCATTATTTTACTGGCCCCTCAGCAGTGAAAGTATTAATCTCTGTGCAAAGCAATTAGGGCTTCCTCTTCCATTTAGAATTCTAGTCTGGCCTTTGGCTGCAGCCCGGAGATCCATATCAATACCAGCAAGTAAATGAAATATAGATTGTAATTTTACTTTACAGGTTTCATTAATGCCAACCCTAAAAGTTCATTTATGATGAACATAAGCCTCATGGGTTGATAAAGGCTCGCGGCTAAACTTCACCTGAGGCGTGCTGTAATTTCATACTAACAGCTCAGCTCATCTTGTTATATTAATTAGAAGCTTCCCTTGCTGAAGATTGCATATTTTATTGCTCTAGCCAGAATCCTATTGCTGGGAAGCTTGCTGCCTCCAGAGTAGGAACAGTTAGCTTCTCTACGTGATGCTAAGATATAACTTTGCTGTTATGTGCTAGGGTTGCCAGGTGTCCGTTTTTCACCCGGAGAGGCCGGTACTTCCGATGCCTGTCCTGTATAAAATTGGAGGTAATACCGGACACATATGTGTCCGGGCGCAAGCGCGAGGGTGGCAGTGGCGAGGGCGGCAGCGGCAAGCGCGAGGGCTGGTGCTGAGAGGGCGGGCGGAGGCAGTGAGAGGGCGGAGGCAGTGAGAGGGCGGGACGGTGGGCGAGCAGAGCAAGGAGGTCTGGTGTGCTGTCCCTGATTGGAGTAGAGGACAGCCAATCAGAGGACAGCGGGGGCGGAGCCCACACCCCGGCGGCCCAGAGACATATTCCTGTGCTGTCTGCGTCTTGCAAGAGATAAGGTAAGGACAATGTGGGGGGGTATTATATGAATTGGGGAGGTGGGGTATATTTGATATGTATTGGGGTGGTTGGGGTATATTTGATATGTATTGGGGTGGTGGGGGTATATTTGATATGTATTGGGGTGGTGGGAGTATATTTGATATGTATTGGGGTGGTGGGGGTATATTTTATATTTATTGGGGTGGTGGGGGTATATTTTATATTTATAGGGGTAGTAGGGGTATATTTTATATGTATTGGGGGTGGTGGAGTATATTTGATATTTATTTTGGTGGTGGGGTATATATTATATTTATTGAGGTGGTCGGGGTATATATTATATTTATTGGGGTGGTGGGGATATATTATATTTATTTGGGTGATGGGGGTATATATTATATGTATATGGGTGGTGGGGGTATATTTTATATGTATTGGGGGGGGGGTCACATCTTTTACCATTGTGTCCAGTATTTTTGGACAAGCCACCTGGCAACCCTGGGTGCTACCCTAAAAGATCTGTTTCTGCTTTCCAAAAATAATTCCTGTTTCCCTCTTACACAATTCCAGCGAGAAACGCATTGAAACGTCCCTTCCCACAAAAGTTAACAAGCGTTTCAGATATTTTCAGCTATATTCCCCAGACACATGAACACAGAGAAAGAGAGGTAGGCTGTACATGTCAAATGCAATCTTATCTTGAATATGTACCACTGAATCGCTTTGGTCCCAATATTTGTTTTCTTTTTTTATTCTACTAAGAGCTTCCTTGTTTACAGGTAGAGATGTTTGCAATGCTTTTGTCAGTAAATAATGCTGGTTGAATTCCTCAGAAGGGGTAAGAACAAGAAATCTCCCTCAAAATTGAATCACCAAGCATTTTATATATACACATCCAGAATGGTTTATTTTTTATTTTTTATTGCCATGTGTCAAAGCAAAGTATTCTTGGCCTTGACACACAGACCTCATTATTCTGTTTTATTGCCAAGGCAGAGAAACATAGCATTGCTATCTCTCCTTTATTTTTTCAAGATGAATTCTGCTCTCTATCGTTTTCAATTCAATGATACTTCTATTTGACAAATTTTGCTGTCATACCATTTGGTGCTGTTCTACAAGCAACACTACTGTATACATGTGCTTATCTGGGCTATCAAATGAAACCGCAAATCAAAACGGAACATTGGATTTTATTTGTACAATGAACCCATTATTCATAAGAATATATTGTGTTATGTAGCACTGTTATGTATGCCACACTGTGCAGATTTGTAGGCAAATTCGCCTGCACCATAGATCTTTCAAATATATTTGTTTTGCCCAAAGAAAAAAGTGCAACCAGGTGATTTGCCCAATGTGACCTTTCACATTCAAGGTTATTTAAAAGTGACTCTACAATATATTTATGATTACTGACCAGGCTGCGTGGTGGCCATGTGCTAAGGACAAGTGATCTGCAAGTGGGAACAACATCTGACATACCCTTCTCGATCCCTCTTTATCAAGGTCATTTGGAGAAAATATTAATGATGATGTAGTCAACTTCAATTGTAGATGATGGATGACACAACATAAAAATAACCTTACATTTTTTATATACAGAGAGAGAGAGAACGAGACAGAGAGCACTTACAAAGACTTACAAGAGTCCACTATTTAAATGAGGGGATTAACCAATTGCAAAACTAGTAGTATCGCTAAATAACAACTAAGACACCATGCAGATAAATTATATAAACCTAAACCAAGTAAGAAAAATAAAAAATAAATGTCCATAAATTATATGAAATTAAAAGTCAAGGTATAAAAAAACAAATAATGTCGTTAGGAGTATCAAGGCTGCTTCCTTCACGGGGTGAATCACTCCCGACAATGAAACTAAGAAAGGGGGGGGGGGGGAAAGAAAGAGAAAGCACACTCTCCTAGTGTATTAAAGTGAGGACAATTTAATAAAATAGAATGTATCTGCAATGATCACACTCACAAACGCTGATAGGTCACAGGCATGTATGAGTCAAAAATGCTCAAGCTGGAAAAAATGGTTAGTCTTAATAACGACACCTACACAGATTTTCAGAAGGTGTGGTTACCTTGGATTCTGAGTGAAAATCAACAAGAAATTATTACCCACTTAATTTTTTTGTAACAAAAAAAAAAAAAAAAAAAAGATATTTATATTAACTGTGTGATAGAATATTTAAAAAAATCTTGTTAGGTAAAATTGTAAATGAATGTGAACTTTCTCCCATCTCTATTTTTTGTACCATTCTCTCCCCCCCCATTTTATTTTCTTCATTCCTCCCCCACCCATAAAAAATTTTAATAAAAAATTAAGTTTAAGACTGGGGCGTGCCGATGACGTCATCCAGGACAGACGGGTAAAGGAAGAGCTCCGGAGACCCATCCAAATAAACTCTGATTTTAGACCTATTTCGCCCAACCAAAAACCCGAAAATAGCCCCTGACGACTCCCTAAGCCCAGTGGGATGGCAAATAAAGGGGAAAATCCCCCGATCCAAGGGGTTGGCAGGTTCTTCACCCCCGTGAAACAGCCCGCTGAGGCGGGGGGAAGACGGCAAGATGGCGCCCAGACTTCGGGCCCACGAGGCAAACAAGGCCTCTCAGACCCGACAAGTCCCGCTGAGACCCCCCCTTCCCCAGACGGCAGGATCACGAAGGAGTATTTGGAGGAACTTCATGCCAAGCTCCAACGATCGCTACAATCCAACATAAAGGAAGCGGTGGCGGAAATTAGACACGACATCCAAGGCCTACAAGAACGCACCACCACGCTGGGGGCCAGATTGGATGAGGCCCTGCAACACCAATCGGAAGCCCATGATGAAATTATACGTCTAGGCCAAGAAATACATACTCTACGCGATGGATTGGAAGATCGGGAAAACAGGGATCGCCGCCAGAACCTGAGAATCCGCGGCATCCCTGAGGCGGTACTGCCCACCCACCTACGAGCCTACCTTGTGGACTTCTTTCTTTTCATATGCCCAGACCTCGAACCCCGTGACATGGAAATTGATAGAGCGCACAGAGCTCTGGGCCCACGCTCTGATGACCCCAACCGCTGGCGGGACGTGATCGTGCGACTCCATAGCTACTCCACTAAAGACAAACTAATCAGAGCTAGCAGAGAGAGAGACACGATCACGTTTCCGAAGCGATCTGCTTCAGGTCTATAATGACCTCTCTAAATTAACTGTGGATCGACGCAAGGCGTTGCGCCCCCTTACATTACTCCTCCGCGAGAAAGGAATAAAGTACAAGTGGGGATTTCCCTTTAAATTGATAATCTCCCACAAGGGTAAATTCCTTACTATACGGCACCCCGAAGATATGGAACATTTGGCAAAAGCCCTGGGCCTTCCCGTGGAACCCTTCCAAACTGCCCACCCAGCTGGTAACCGAACCAGGGACAAAGAAGACCAACCCGTAAGAGCCTCAGAGCGGATTGCGGAACAAAGACAATCCCGTGACAAGTGAGGGGATGCCCACAGTTAGCCATGGTTCCCGCCCGGGAGAAAATCACCACCTGCTCCGAAAATCCCTCAAAATGGCACTTGGAGAGACCTTACCTCCCCACGTGGAACCCCTCCGATCCACAGACGAACTGCAACCTTCTTCAGCCGCGGTTTACTTCCGGTCCCAGCCGCCTCGCCACAGACGCCCGGACGACGGACACCATACAGCCAACACTGGAATCCAACAAAATGGTGCCTGGAGAGGCCCCACTTCACCGGGGAGCACCCCGTTGACCCCAGGCGAGCCACGACTGACGTCACCATCGTGCGCGGTACACATCCGCTACCGACGGCAGCATCACCTGAGCCCGGAGGCTGTAAAACTGTTGGACCCGCACACATTTCCCTATTAGACTTTCCCTATTGCTCCAAGTTCAGAATTGTTCCCCCCATTATCCCAATGTTGCGTTATCCCCCAACTGAAGGTTTACCAAGAAAAGATATCGAACCCTCCCCTCCTCCACCCATGACCCCCACCCCCACTCCAATGTCCGACATTGTCCGACCAACCAGGAAATTAATATCCTTCATTCTCACTGCGGCAAGATGCTGTATTGCGGCCTCCTGGAGGAAAACAACCACGCCAGCACTGAATACAATCAAAAAAAGAGTTGGCGATGTGATGATTATGGAAAGGCTTACCGCCACCGTTAGACAAAAACTCCCCGCCTTTGAGGATATCTGGGAACCCTGGATTCTCCTCAATAGAGAACGTCAAGCAGTACCGGCGAGACAGAGGTCCACCCCCACCCCCGCCCCAAAAAAACAGTGATGTTTCAAAAATGTTAGTCTACAATACTCATTGTACTTGTTGTAATGTCTAAATGCCTAATAAAAACATTTGGGGAAAAAAAAAAAAATTAAGTTTAAATAAAAATGCTCAAGCTCCGTCTCAGCTTTCCAGAGAATTAAGATATTATCCATGCTGCAGCTCTTCGCCGTGGTCACTCATAGGTAAAATAAGCCATGGATATAAAAACCAAAACTTAAATAAAAGAACAAGTTAAAATGTCCGATTAAGAAGCCAACGAAGCGCCTTGTTCTGAGGAGGATTTTGGATATCACGAGCCACCGCAGGCATACCTGGATTGCCGTTCGCCGCCAGACCTTCCGGACGCGGAAGTCAGGGTAAAACGCCGATCGTGCCATACAGGAGAGCTGCTTTGAGTTCTGGGACAGTTTTGAGTTCTTAATCGGACATTTTAACTTGTTTTTTTATTTAAGTTTTGGTTTTTATATCCATGGCTTATTTTACCTATGAGTGACCAAGGAGGATTGAGTTCTATAAGCGAGGCTTGGATTTTCTCTGAGCGTCCACACTCACACATGGCCATGTGAGTGGTTTTTATATATTTCTCCATTACATTGTCACTCATTAGTGACATACACCCATTGTTGTTTCCCCTCCATTTCTCCTGATTTCACCTTCAGGACCAGTGATTCATGAAGCAAGCTCCAGGCTAAAGCTGCCTATAATGTGATGTGTTTACACTCACACATGGCCGTGTGAGTGATTTTTATATTTTCAATTACCCTGCTACCCTTCCACCCACCCAATTTCCCTATACCAATCAAGTTCATTGGTTTACTCATTTTGTTTTTTTGTTTTCTTCTGGTTTGCGCTCGCCTCATTGTGTTTTCCTACTGTGTGAGGATACTGGGAGATCCGTTGTCGGTTGAGCAGCAGCAAAGACCTGCGGCCAGTATTGCATTATTATTTTATTTATGTGTACTATTGCCGCCAAAGATGTCTATTTTAGATTCCCATAAGGTCCAGGGTACTATTGTGACTAATTGTTAGGAGCGCCCCAGTTTTCCAATATATCAGACATTCTATTTTATTACATTGTCCTCACTTTAGATAGAGAAATCCGTCTGGTTACTCCAGGGCAAGTTGGTCAGTTGTGGCTAATCTAGCCTGTATAGTGAAGCTGTGTTGCGGAGCATGCAAAGGAGTAATGAGCCTATTGCGGAGGTACGTGCGGGGGTGGAGTGGGTGCAGACCCGTGCCAATGAATGCTGAGCAGTGGCTGCCTTGAAATGTCTCGATTCCTAAGTGTGAACTGGTATGGAGTAACAAATTACTACCGGTCTCCCGGCTTAGCGTCGCACCCAGCACGGGTGTCTGGCTTCCCTCCTCGGCGTCCGTCTGATCGTAGTAGAGCAAGTAAGAAAAAATGATCAGTAGTACTGCCCCTCCTACTCCAGATCAAAAGTCACCAGTTTAGATCTACACTGGTGACTTTTGATCTGGAGTAGGAGCGGCAGTACTACTGATCATTTTTTCTTACTTGTCCTCACTATAATACACTAGGAGTGTGCGCTTTCTCTCCCCCCCCCCCTTTCACACAATATATATATATATATATATATATCCACACACACACAACCAGAATATGAAATTGGTTGGGGGCAATTATATACGTGCCAAAATTGTGTATGGTTCTATCTGGGAAGTCAATTTCCAGGCACACCTCCAAACAACAATGATACTGTAAATAATCACAACCATGTGAAGACCTCTTGCTGAAACATTGGATCTACCACAAATGACTATTGAACCACTTTGGAGGTACAGTACACTTGGAACGTGATTAATCTCTGATGTAACTTTCATGAGTTCTCCATTCGACCCCGGCCTATAATACATAGGCAATGGGGATAAACTCTCCAGAATTTTCACTGATTGTGAAATTTGTCAAGGGTTGCCGATTTCCCGTTTACCTGCAAATTACTAGCAGATTGATATTTAACGCTATGGGATGTGCTAACTAATATTTTAAAACATGAGTACATCTAACAACACATGTTGTTACTATTTTCTTCTGCTTTTTGATTATAGTTAAAAATGTGGTAAAATTAAAAGAACAAGGATGATGTATATACAATATACAATACTGCTGACTAAATCGTTTTATGGATTCTATTATTTTGCATCAAAGGTAAAATTAATACTATTCACTTAAGGGTCTCAGTGTTCAAATACCTAGTGACACAAACGTCCACAGTAATTTTGGTCCCAGAGTAATTTGCTAGTACAGCAATCTCATTCAACCCTAGATCCCCTCCCACCTCCCCCCATACACACGCTTTTCTGGTTGGATGAAGAAGGCCTCTTTCAATAAAATAACTCCCTTGTTTCTCAGACCCCTATTCAATATATTATGGAGCCACAGCCCTGGGCAAGGGAAGATTTTAAAATTAATTAAGCTGATCCCTTCTCCTGCACAGGGAAGTGGATTAATTGCATGGGATAAGGCACAGAAAGAGTGATCAACTGCCTGAACAGTACAAAGGTCGGGCACAAGGGTACCCACAAGTTGTTAATTAATTAATTTGCAGTACTGTGTATATGGTGTGTAGACATCAAATACGTTACTACATAGGGGGTCATTCTATATGGTCTGAGGCGGCCGTTCAAACAATTTTTTGACGAAAATCTCCATTGACTTAATTCAGGGTTTTTTCATCTGAAACCATCGCAGGCGTCCGATTCCACTTGTCTTCATGACACCCACATTAACCACCTTTTACTTTGACTAGATTTATACATTCTCATTTGTATACCTAATTGGTATGCAACAATAATTTCTGATTATAATGTTAGTCAAAGACTCATTCCCTAATCACTATAATCCATCTCATCAAGCAAAACGTATTCAGAGTCCTCTGTACAGCGATCAATTGCTGCCTGTAATGTTGTCAGATGACAGGAGGAGAGGTTCCTATTTCCATATAAGGTCTGTTAGAGATTATTTATACAGCTTCTGTTCATTACCATGGGTACATTTGTTATCACTTAACACTGAAAGATTGATCTGTGGAAGTGGCCTTCCGCACCGTTATCAGATTAAACAGCCTGTGAGACATTAGGCCAGGTGGCGGACGCTGCAGGGTCAAGAGCCGCCCCACAATGGGGCCTGGTCCGCTGGAGAGGTGGGCGCCATGCTGCGCTGACAGAAACTCCTGCTCTCAAGAGAATTGAGATCAGGACTCGCCGCGACAGAGCGCTAGGCCACGCCCCCCGGCGGTTCAGCCAACGAGGGCGAACCTGCCGGGTGAAGTCACGGCCCCGCCCCTGTCACCCCCCCCCCCCCCGTCTTTCCACCTGCAGCTCACAGCAGACCGGGGGACTCGGCTGCACGCGCCGCCAGCCTTGCAGGCGCGCGTGCAGCGCAGGCGCGTGGGGCCGTAGCCTCAGAGTGATTCTGTAGAGATACTGTGCCAGGGGAAACAGAGGATAAAAACCTTCCCTTCTACTTCCCATGTTATTTTCTATTGCATTTTCAAAACTCATGTCAGTCACAATGTTTTCACCGCTAACAGTTATTATTTATCAGCTTCTTCTAGCGTGCTCGGCTTTAAGGAAAGCTGCGTTACTTAGAAAAGTCTTAAACAGAAAGGTGCCTCCAGTTTCACAATCATTTATTATAAGGAGCAAAGAAGGGTGGGGAGCGTGTTGGCCCTTTCTTCTGTCGTAACAAAGGAGGGAGGGGGGGTACGGGGTATGATACCTTTTATTGGAGCAACAAGTAGTTGATATGTTACAAGCTTTCGAACCTCTCAGGGTCCTTCACGGGTACGGCAGAAATACAGAAACAAAATATTATATTCACATTGTTTGTAAAAGGGATATCTGGTTGCAATGGATGTTGTGAGGAAGTGGGAAATATTTATAACAGGCCTGCACAACATACGGCCCGCCTGGCCTCTCTGTGCGGCCCGCGATGACTCCGGCCGGGCGCTAGTTAATTAATTAAATACATTTTTAAAAAAAGTTTTAAAAAAAAGTTTAAAAAAATGGCAGCGATTCATCCCCCCCCCCCCTCCTACACCCCCTTCTCCTCCACCCCCTCCTCGACCCCGGGTTTTGCGGTGCGCGGGGGCAGCAGCATGAGGCAGCCGTGAGTATTTTTTTTTTCAATAGCAGGATGCCGGGGGCGGGGCTTAGTACCGGGGAGAGAGGATGTGCTGATCTAAAAGGTGTGTGTGTATAAAACGGGCTGGTGGGTGGTGGGTGAGTGTATAAAACGGGGTGGTGGGTGAGTGTATAAAACGGCTGGTGGGGGGTGGGTGTATAAAACGGCTGGTGGGGGGTTGGTGAGTGTATAAAACGGCTGGTGGGCGGTGGGTGTATAAAACGGGCTGGTGGGGGTGGGTGTGAAAAACGGGCTGGTGGGGGGTGGGTGTGAAAAACGGCTGGTGCAGAGGTGGGGGGGTAGGCTGCTGACATGTGAGGGGGGGTAGGCTGCTGACATGTGAAGGGGGGGTGGGCTGCTGACATGTGAGGGGGGGTGGGCTGCTGACGTGAGGGGGGGTGGGCTGCTGACATGTGAGGGGGGGTGGGCTGCTGACGTGAATGGGGTGGGCTGCTGACATGTGAGGGGGGTGGGCTGCTGACATGTGAGGGGGGGTGGGCTGCTGACATGTGAGGGGGGGTGGGCTGCTGACATGTGAGGGGGGGTGGGATGCTGACATGTGAGGGGGGTGGGCTGCTGACATGTGAGGGGGGGTGGGCTGCTGACATGTGAGGGGGGGGTGGGCTGCTGACATGTGAGGGGGGGGTGGGCTGCTGACATGTGAGGGGGAGTGGGCTGCTGACATGTGAGGTGGGGTGGGCTGCTGACGTGATGGGGGGGCTGCTGACATGTGAGGTGCAGGGGGGGAGAGTGATGTGAGGTGCAGGGGGGGAGAGAGTGATGTGAGTTGCAGGGGAGGGTATGATGTAAGTTGCAGGGGGGGGGGAGTGTGTCATATTGAGGGGAGGGGGAAAGAGTGTCATATTGAGAGGAGGGGGAAAGAGTGTCATATTGAGAGGAGGGGGAGAGTGTCATATTGAGAGGAGGGGGAGAGAGTGTCATATTGAGGGGAGGGGGAGAGTGTCATAGTGAGGAGAGGGAGAGCGAGAGTGTCATAGTGAGGAGAGGGAGAGAGAGTGTCATATTGAGGGGAGGGAGAGAGAGTGTCATATTGAGGGGAGGGAGAGAGAGTGTCATATTGAGGGGAGGGGGAGAGTGTGTCATATTGAGGGGAGGGAGAGAGTGTCATATTGAGGGGAGATAGAGAGAGTGTCATATTGAGGGGAGGGGGAGAGAGAGAGTGTCATATTGAGGGGAGGGGGAGAGAGAGAGTGTCATATTGAGGGGAGGGGGAGAGAGAGTGTCATATTGAGGGGAGGGAGAGAGAGTGTCATATTGAGGGGAGGGAGAGGGAGTGTCATATTGAGGGGAGGGGGAGAATGTCATATTGAGGGGAGGGGGAGAGTGTCATATTGAGGGGAGGGGGAGAGAGTCATATTGAGAGGAGGGGGAGAGTGATTTAAGGGAGGGGGAGAGAGTCATATTGAGAGGAGGGGGAGAGTGATTTAAGGGAGGGGGAGAGAGTGTTATACTGAGGGAAGAGAGACATGGGGGGGGGTGCTGACTTGTGGGGGGAGGATGCTACATGGGATGCTGACTTGGGGGGGGCTGCTGACATGGAATGGGCTGGGGGGACGTGGAGGGGGTATTGTATGTTTGATGTGGAGAGGGGAATTGTGTGGGTGAGGGGGAGAGATGGGGGTATGAGAGATAGATGGGGAGTATCGTAAGGGTTGATAGTGAGGGGTTCTGGGGGAGATATGAGGATGATGATGATGATGAGGAGAGGTGCTGGAGGAGAGATGATGATGATGATGATGATGATGATGATGATGATGATGATGATGATGATGATGATGATGATGATGATGATGATGATGATGATGATGATTTAACCCGTGCGTCCCAATTTTTTTTTTCCTTGGAGCAGTTCGGCCCTTCTCACTTTATGAGTTGGGCAGGCCTGATTTATAATATAGATTTATTTCCCACGTGCTCCCAGCATCCATTGTAACCAGATATCCCCCTTACATACACTGTATATAATGTTGTGTTTCTGTATTTCTGCCGTACCTGATGAAGGACTCAGAGAGCTTCAAAAGCTTGTAACATATCAACTACTTGTTGGTCCAATAAAAGGTATCATACCCCGTACTCCCTCTCCCTCCTTTGTTACATTATAAAGACTGATTGTCAGTTATAATGATAAGATAACAAACCCTACATTTCAGCCAATGGAAAAATAAGGAGTATTTATCAAAGTCTACAGACTGCAAATCGGTGCAAAAAGTAGCACAAAGAAAAAAGTTATTTTTTTGAGTGCGAAAGCTATCAAAATTTGACACAGACAAAAAAAAATTGTACTTTAGCAAAATGGTAAATGGATAAGGATTGAAGCATGCGGCAAATAAAAGAAACGCTGAGCTAAATAAAATGTCATAACATATTGCTGGACCACAAACATGCAGCGAGGGCCCAGAAATCTGATACAGGTGTTACTGTGGAACGAACAACATTGACAATCGCTCGCGCCGCTTCCAACTTGCGCTCGCCGTGCTCCTTTCATTCTGTTGCACTACAGGTAATCCTCGTTATCCAACGTTTCACTTTACAACGAATGGCATAACCAACGCTTTACAATGTCTCCCTATGGGCCTTTTTTCGACGCCGGAATGCGTTATCCGACGCTCACCGCCACTGATCAACATGGGACTCACTTTACAACGGTTTCACCATCCAATGCTACTTCCAGAACGGATTCTGTTGGATAACCGAGGACTGCCTGTATTTAGAGAAGCCCCCATTGTTAACAGCTTCAAACGATTTAGGGGCCCATGCAGAGAGCAGCGCTAGAATAAATTGGAGAGTTTAAGAAAAAGTAGCTTTAATGGAGAGTTTTATTCTCCATATGCAGAAATGGGCGAAATCCGCTATTTTTAGCATTACTGCATGTGGAGAATTGTAAATGAGGAGATGCGCGCAGCTAAAAGGGAGAGAAAAAAAATCGCGCATTTTTTTCCCCCTATAGCCGGCGAGCTCCTGCTTCTTGCCAACTTTAGTTGGCGGAGAAAATTGACAAAAATCGCGCCAAAAACAGCCGCTAGATGGCGAGCGCGCCTTTCTGAATTTGGATATTTTTCAGACTGGCGAGATGTAGTTTCTCGCCAGCCGCGCGGCGAGATTTTCAATTAGAAAAAAAAAATGGCGCTTTTTTCCTACCTCGCCATTTTCGGCTGTTTTTAGCGCGATTTTCGCCGGAAAATGGCGAGATTGCAAATAGCGCTGCTCTCTGCATGAGGCCCATAGTGTTACAGAGTTTCCGTGGGCTTGCAATTCATTTCATAACACATTTTTTGTTATAGTTGCAGATTTTAACCTTATAAAAATGTTGCAATTTCCATCTTGAGATTCCAAAAAAGTGCTGAAAGCTATAGTAATGCGGAATTACTGTAACACTGTTTCAATGTGTCCACAACAGAATACTCACTAGTGTTATAGCTGGATGAATCCTAGCATCTCAATAACCCTAGTCCAGGGGTTGGCAACCGCATACGGCTCTTTCCGCCCCTGGTTGCCGGTCCCCAGCTACTGCCTCTCTCCCTCAATGTCCTGGCGATGTCTGCGGGGGAACCCGGCCGGCACTGGTCGGGCCTCTTGTTTACACCGGCCTCTGTCCTGCACAGTCCCACGCCTGGCTCTCATGCTGTTGCGTGCCAGAAGTGCGTGTCACAACTTCCGGCGCACGCTGACGTCAGAGACTCCCGGCGTGGGACAGTGCAGGAGGCAGGAGAGCAGCTGGGGAGATGCAGATGCCGGCGGCAACCAGAAGCCAGACATACGCTGGCTGGGCCCCTCCGCAGACACCACCAGGACAATGAGGGAGAGGCAGCAGCTGAGGAGCAGCGACAACCCAGGAGAGAGGCAGGTAGGCCCAAGGTAAGTGTACGTGTATATATTTATTGGGGTGTGTGTTGTATGTATTTGGGGGAGGGGGGCTAGTTTCAATGCACATCAGCCTGTCTGATCTTCAAAAATAACATCACAAATCAAAGTTGGCTGCGTCCTCAGTTTGGTAAAGAAATTAAAAGGTGAGGCATGGGTAGGGTGACCAGATTTTCAAATGTAAAAACCGGGACACATTAAAAATATTTATAAAACAAATTAAATCAAACTGTGCGCCCACCTTTTTTTTTCTCCCTCTCCCCCATCCTCCCTCTCCACCCCATCTCCCCTTATCTTCTCTCCTCCCTCTCCTTCCCTCTCGCCATCCTCTATCCTCCCCATCCTCTCTTCTCCCTCTCCCCCCATTATTTCTCCTCCCTCTCCATCCTCTCTCTCTTCCCTACTCCCTCTACATCCTCTCATCCCCCCCACTCCCTCCCCATCCTCTCCCCCCCACTCCCTCTCCATCCTCTCTCCCCCACTCCCTCTCCATCCTCTCTCTCCATCCCCACTGCCTCACCATCCCCACTGTCTCTCCATCCCCACTCCCTCTTCATCCTCTCCCGCCCCCCACTCCATCTCCATCCTCTCTCTCCCCCCACTCCTTCTCCATCCTCTCTCCCCCCAACTCCCTCTCCATCCTCTCCCCCTCAGTCCCTGTCCATCCTCTCCCCCTCACTCCCTCTCCATCCTCTCTCCCCCCAACTCCCTCTCTATCCTCTCCCCCTCACTCCCTCTCCATCCTCTCTCTTCACCCCACTCCCTCTCCATCCTCTCTCTTCACCCCACTCCCTCTCCATCCTCTCTCCCCACCCCAACTCCCTCTCCATCCTCTCTCCCCTTTTGCTTTTTTCCCTCTCCCCCATCCT